>NC_056725.1:932443920-932458920 GCF_019279795.1 Protopterus annectens | reverse complement strand
ATTTCAGAAATGCATGTAGATTCTCGAATTTTGTCAGCTGCTCAAGTTAACAGTGTTAATATTAAAAAGGTGTCCCTTCTTTGACAGGTTCCCAGCTGTACTGTGGCAATTTTATATTTTTGCATCACATTTTTGGTCTGTTTTTCATAAAATTGTGGTTTTCTACCAAATTAATGGCAAATCATTAAAGATTGAAGTTAGAAAATAATGGCAGACATTTGAGTTTCAGATTTCATGCCCTTCAAAAATCCTTACTAATGCAAGACCTACTATTCTATTATCTTTCTAAGTTTATAAGAGCAATATTTAAAAATTGCCCTTATTTTTGGGCCTGTGTCCCACTTCTAGTTCTATGTATGGCTTTGTCCAGATTTCTTGTTCTGAGGTTGAGAGGTATGAGTGTCAGAGCCATCACAGTCAGCCAGAGACATTTCAAACAGTGACCTACTTGTTGCACCCCACTCCCCCATGTAGTGACTCTGGATGTGTCCAAGGAAGGCAAGGAGCAGTTATACAGTGTAAGTGTGCAGAGTATTCCCCCATCCAAGGTAGACCACAAGTACGACCGTGGCTTTTCATCTGTCCTTGATTTTGCAGAATGTTCTAATTTTCTGTCATATTTTTATACTGTTGATTTGCTTATTATTATTCAGGAAATGCATGCTGTCACAGTGCCCTGTTGCTCTGTTTAAGTAGCAATGCTTTAATGACCATTGGGTAAGCTTGCCTGAGATTGTAAGATGCAAGTAACCCTTAATAAGCATGCTGTTAAATAATCACCAACACCAAAAGCCTTTTTGTTGTTGCCATAAGGGGAATATTTACATAATTAGATAATGTACAAGCCTTAGGTATTGAAACGCATATGACAGTATTTGTAATAAAGGACAGGATTACAGTATTTTTAGAAGCTCATTACATTTGTTGGAGATTTGCAGTCATCTTTGCAGGCTTTACCTGTAAACTAAACGGAATGCCAATCTATCATGTGTGGTCCATAACCTGTGCAGTAATCATTTAAGTAATGTATCCTGAGGTTGTTTCTTGTTTGCTGTTCATTTTTTACTTTGATCATGTTTTCCCCATGAAACAAGTAGATAGTTGTTGTCAGGCAGCAGATCTTTTTGGATAAGAAACATTTTTACAAGTGGGAGTATCACAGAGATTTCTACTTTCAGAATGTTACTTGGTACTTTTATAAATCTGAATATAAGTTATAATAAGAACTGCAGTGCAAGGAGAAGCTTTTTTTTATACTTGATTTTGACTAGTATTCCAGTAATGTATTTAAAAAGTAATTTATTTTTTCATGCCTTACAGCCTTAATCTGTCCATCTAGATATTAAGTAAGTTGTCATGTAGCCAATGCATTGAAATATTTTTTTCTTCTACACTTCATTTTGTCTTGAACGGGCTCTTATATTGATGGTTTGGCAAACAGGGCAGCGTATTTAATTAAAGTTTCAGTTGTTGTTTTTGAGCATACCTCAACCCCTTTCTAGTTGGCCACAACTCTTCCCATTGGCCCCACCCATTCAGCTGTCTCCTGCAGACCCCCTTTAATATGAAGTAACCAGCCGCCACTGATAAATAAATATATATATATATATATATATATATATATATATACATATATATACATATATATATATATATATATATATATATATATATATTTATATATATATATATATATATATATATATATATATACATATATATACACATACGTATATATATATATATATATGTATGTATGGATTCCATACACTAGATCGAATGTTCACTAATTTGAAATAGTGCATGGAATGCTCACTACAGCGAAAGTGCACTTAATCGAAAGTGCACTTACACGAAGTTCAGTACAATGAATGGGTGTTGTACTGAATGTCCGTGCAGTACTCACAGACCTTAGGGTTAGGGCACAGGTCATAGTAAGGGGATAGCCCATAGGGCTGGGCTAATCCTAATGTCTGTGACGACTGCAGCGAAGTGAAGGACATAGCAATGTTTTCCACTATGGTGCGCTAGTCACGAACCTTAGGGTTAGGGCATGGGCTAGGGTAAGGGGATAGCTTTACTAACTATCCCCTTACCCTAACCCTAATATATATATATATATATATATATATATATATATATATATATATATATATATATACATATACACATACATATATACATGAGGGGGGTCACCACTGGTGTGGAGCATCTATCTCCTATGTTAGTAATGACCAGGTCTAGGATATTGGTGTCCCTGGTGGGACAATGGATTAGCTGATCCAGGGCATTGGAATTTATGAATTCCAAGAACCGTTGGGAAAAGGACTTGGTACCCGAGTAGTTTTCCCAATGAATGGCAGGGTAGTTGAAATCACTCAGTATTAGGGTGTTTGGTTGTATCTTAATATTTTCCAGTATGTTTAGAAAGGTGTAGTGAGAATCTTGGGGCATGGTGGGCGATCTGTAGCAAGCTACAATTTGGATTGCAGTTTTACCTAGTGTTAGTTGCACCTGGAGAATTTCAGATGCATTGTGTTGGGCAACTAGCCTGGAAGTGTGAATATCCTTGGTGAATATGGACACTCCTCCACCTTTAGTGTTTCGGTCTTGGTTTTGTGGCCACAAAGTGTGGTAAGAATTTTAGCCTGGTATTGCAGGGGTACTCTCTGGAGCCTTGAACCAGGTCTCAGTTACTGCACAGATATCGATGTTCTCCATTTTTAGGAGTGCCTCGAGAGAGTGCATTTTGAGGTTTAGACTGACAGCCTTGAGTAGCATTACCTTCAGATTTTGCATGCTTGTATCTGTTAAGGTGGTGGGTTTATCCTTTGAACCTTGCCTAAAAAAGGCACTATAAGGGTGGCAAGAGCTTTAGCCAGTAACCTGAATCCCAGGGGTGACAGGTGCAGACCATCTCTGGCAAAGCATCGTGGTTTGTCGATCATGTCCTCCCAGGCTGACAAATACTGGATCCCAAAAACACCAAAAGACAAACTGGTAAAAACTCCACAAAAACTGCAGCACTTCTCGACCACCCGAAAAATGTAATTCAATAAGGATGTTACCAGACGCTAGTCACATAAATAGTTGCACCATGAAATGTTGAAGCAAAACAAACTCCTGTTAATTGTATACACTGTCTCAGATGAATAATCCACACGATGGTATTTCAAACCGAACAGCCAGCTTTAATGTACTAACATGTAGTTAAGCGCTTTTCGTCCCACTTTATAGCGGGACTTCTTCAGAATAACCAGAACAAGGCATAAAGAACATTTAAATAGCCGGTTTGGCGCCAAAAATAAACGCCGTAACCAGGCAACAAAAAACATTATCTTTAACTAGCAACAACAACCATGACACATGAATAATAACTAAAACATTCAAATATTGGATAACGAGACCATAAATAGAACATAGATATTACATTTTAAAAGATAAGAGTTTGTGATCGCTGAAGACTACATAATAGTCTGTCTAGGTAAAAAAATCTGCGAATAATAGATGTATATAATGCACCTTAAAATCATCCTAATAAGAAAATAAATACATACCATGGCGGCTCAACTATAAACAACCTAAAAACATTCTAAAGCCAGCCAGTCAGGATAAAAAACTATAAAGAATATAATTAAATTGAACATCTAAAATACATACTAATAAATAACTAGGCTATCCCTAATGACTAGACCGTATACATTCTATAGCAACATATAAAAGACATCATAATAAGCATGAATGTATAAATATTAAAATACTAAAATACATAACACCATATAAGTGCCAGCACTAATACAGAACATGGAAACTGTAAAAATTATTATGAAAAATATGTATATAATCTACTAAAACTTGGGAAAAATTACTGTATGCTCTAAAATGTGTTAAATATATTAAAGTTAAGTGTCAATATATGTAAATATAAATGACAATAACTACAGATAAAGTAGCACAGAGATATTGTGTAATATACATAACTTACCCAGCAGTGGATAAAATGTATATTTAAAAACTGCCAGGAATAATTTACCTACGTAGACTTCTTAATTTTAATATAGGGTACAGTGAGGATGACTCATTCAATCCTGGTAAGACACAAGCATGACAACGAAGTTGCCAATACAATTCTAAGACTTCTAATAAAACCTGCTCAGGACCATCTCTTCCATCTGAAACAATGTTTGTTACGTAAATATAATGCACCACAAACAGAAATTAAATTAGTGGAAGAAATGTTGGACATCGTTTTGTCTTACAATTATTTTACCTTTGACAAAAAAATCTACCTCCAGAAGATTGGTGTAGCCATGGGCTCCCCCTGTGGGGGTAGCTTTGCTAACTTGGTCATGGCTTTTTGGATGCAGGAAGTGTTGGGTAAGAATTTTTATGTTATGAGTAAAATTAAGTATTACACACGTTTTTAGATGATATTTTTATCTTAGTTGAAGGTGGTGATAATATGGCTCTTGAATTAGTATCCTTTTTTAAATTCTAGTACTGAATTTTTACATTTTACGTACACCTTCAACAAGGATAGAATAACTTACTTGGATGTCGATTTACATAAGGATTACAGTAATCAGACTTTTTATGCGAAAATATATAGAAAAGAAACTTATTCCAACACTTTCCTGCATTATAGTAGTAACCATCCGACACACCAAAAGAAGTCTGTTGTCAAAGGACAGTTAGTAAGAGCGGCACGCATGACTTCGAGGACAGATGACTTTTATGACGAATGTCAATTATTGCAGAATATGTTTATGAGTAGGGGTTATCCCAAACAATTTTTAGAGTTAATAGTTAAGGAAGTTATTTATAAAAGAGATTCTGGCTTTTATTTACCTATTCTTGGCTTGAACACACATCAAACAACAGAACCACATAACACTAATTTGTTTTCTACCAATTTGGCTTTTATCACTCCATATAGTTCCGATGGTGATATTATTACCTTCATTTTGAATAAAAATTGGAACATGATTAAAATTGACCAAGACATTGGTAATAAATTACCACCTAAACTTAAAATTATCTGGAAAAGGGGTAGAAATTTAAAACAAATATTACAAAGTAACATGGATACAGTTACACCCTTTAACAGAAAAGGTATGTTCCAGTGCAACATGTGTAAATATTGCATACACATGCTTAAAGGTGAATATTTTACTATCAGAGGAGTGTCCTATAAAGTAAGATACAAATTTAATTGCCAGTCAAAAGAAGTGATTTATTTAGCTCAGTGTAATCTTTGTCCTGCATTCTATATTGGCAAAACAGATAGGAAATTACGTGAACGTGTTTATGAACACTTATATGCCATCAGGACAAACAAACCAGACAATGCACTGGCTAAACATATAATAGAAAACACTCATCACACATTCTCCTTCAAAGCAATTGATTCTATTGTTTCAGATGGAAGAGATGGTCCTGAGCAGGTTTTATTAGAAGTCTTAGAATTGTATTGGCAACTTCGTTGTCATGCTTGTGTCTTACCAGGATTGAATGAGACATCCTCACTGTACCCTATATTAAAATTAAGAAGTCTACGTAGGTAAATTATTCCTGGCAGTTTTTAAATATACATTTTATCCACTGCTGGGTAAGTTATGTATATTACACAATATCTATGTGCTACTTTATCTGTAGTTATTGTCATTTATATTTACATATATTGACACAACTTTAATATATTTAACACATTTTAGAGCATACAGTAATTTTTCCCAAGTTTTAGTAGATTATATACATATTTTTCATAATAATTTTTACAGTTTCCATGTTCTGTATTAGTGTTGGCACTTATATGGTGTTATGTATTTTAGTATTTTAATATTTATACATTCATGCTTATTATGATGTCTTTTATATGTTGCTATAGAATGTATGCGGTCTTGCCGTCAGGGATAGCCTAGTTATTTATTAGTATGTATTTTAGACGTTCAATGCAATTATATTCTTCATAGTTTTTTATCCTGACTGGCTGGCTTTAGAATGTTTTTAGGTTGTTTATAGTTGAGCCGCGATGGTATGTATTTATTTTCTTATTAGGATGATTTTAAGGTGCATTATATACATCTATTATTCGCAGCTTTTTTACCTAGACAGACTATTATGTAGTCTTCAGCGATCACAAACTCATATCTTTTAAAATGTAATATCTATGTTCTATTTATGGTCTCGTTATCCAATATTTGAATGTTCTAGTTATTATTCATGTGTCATGGTTGTTGTTGCTAGTTAAAGCTATATATATATATATATATATATATATATATATACATATATATATATATATATACATGTACATATATATATATATATATATATATACATATATATATATATATATATATACATATATATATATATATATATATATATATATATATATATATATATATATACATATATATATATATATATATATATATATATATATATATATATATATATATATATATATATATATATATATATATATATATATATATATATATATATATATATATATATATATATATATATATATATATATATATATATATATATATATATATATATATATATATATATATATATATATATATATATACATATATATATATATATATATATATATATATATATATATATATATATATATATATATATATATATATACATATATATATATATATATATATATATATATATATATATATATATATATATATATATATATATATATATATATATATATATATATATATATATATATATATATATATATATATATATATATATATATATATATATATATATATATATATATATATATATATATATATATATATATATATATATATATATATATATATATATATATATAGATATATATATATGTATATATATATATATATATATATATATATGTACATATAGATATACATATACATATATATATAAATATATGTACATATATATATATATATATATATATATATATGAAAAAAACACTCACACGAAAACCAAGTAAAATAAACACCAGAAAAATGGCTTAGAGGAACAAATAGTCAGGAATCTGCAGTAATACTTTACGTGTTTCATTCAAATTTAATGAGACTTGAACTTCATCAGAATTACAATTAGGACCTCAAACGTTGCTTAAATACAATTTTAAAAAAGTCATGTGACAATACCTTCCAATACTTGTTTACGTCCACAATAAAAAAAAATGTCAAAACCCATATAATGTTCCTTCTTAAATAAAAAGATGTGTAAATGAATAAGTAAATAAATGATTATATTCACCATACATATCTTAAAAATTATTAGTGTTTGATAGTAAATTTAAACAGTGTAACATTGTGACATTATAATCTTTGTGCTTGTAAAAAGCACTTGATGTTAATGACATCATTTAACCCAGGAGGCTCGTCAGCATTCCACATGATTTGCCACAAAGCCTCTTGACACTCCAGTTTTACTTTAAAATTACCTGAAAACTGTGCATCATTAACTTTCTCAAGTACAGAAAATCTGAACTTCTTGAAATTATCACAAGGCAGAGCATGCCTAGCTAAAGCATTTGTTGTGTCTTTCTTTTTGATAGCTAAATTATGTTCGTATATATGCTTATTTAGGTTCCTAATGGTTTTGCCTATATAAAAGTGTCCACATGTGTCACATACACCAATGTAAACAACATACTGTGTCTTACAAGTGTAATAACCTTTACTATAAATTCTTTTGTTTATTTCTTTCAAAAATGTAATGTTACTTCCAGAAATAAACCTACACTGCTTACATTGGTTGCATGGAAATGTCCCTCGTTTGAACCCTTCTAAACTAGACACATTGCCCTTCTCTATCAAACTCTTGATGTTAACAGTTTTCTTGTAAATGAAAGATGGAATCTTCCCTATAATAGAACTCAAGTCTTTGTTACCCAAAACAACTTTCCAGTTGTTGAGTAAAATGTTCTTAATAAGGGACATCTCATTAGAAATAGGAATAGGAAAGGCCAACTTGTATTCACCAATGATCGTGGGACTAATACCATCTGTAGTTCCATGCATCACTAAAGCCTGTTGTAGAATAGGACGTGCCTTGTCCATTCTTAAATTGACAACTTCCTTCTGAATGTCTTTTAACCAGTTACTACCATAACCTCTATCTATAAAGAAGTTGTGAAGTTTCTCAACCTCTGTATTAAACACGTCATCTCTACTAGTTAGTCTACTTAATCTAATGAGTTGTCCCTTAACCACCCCACGTTTCATGAAGTCTGGATGTAGACTATCATGATATAAATACTGATTCACAGATGTGGACTTCCTATAGATGTCACTTTCAAACCTGGATTTGTCATCACTTAAACTTAAATGAATGTCCAAAAAGTTGATGTCCACACCAAAATGACCAATAGTGAACTTCAAAAAATCAGTAGAATTGTTTAAAAAATCAATAAACTTCTGGAACGAATTAAAGTCTCCCTTCCACAAGAAAATTAAATCATCAATGTATCTCTTATAAAAGAGAATACTATCATTTGATGAATGTGGATATAAAAACTTGATCTCCCACATGGCCATCACTAAGTTTGCAAAACTTGGGGCAACTCTAGACCCCATTGCAACTCCAGAAGTTTGCTGAAAAAATGTGTCCTCGAAAACAAAAAAATTATTTTCCAATACTGTGTCCATTAAAGTACATATGGTGTTAACCAAGTCGTTACTTGTGTCTGTTTGTGTACTTAAATATTCCCTCAAAAATTCAACCCCAATAGTCTGATCAATGCTGGCATATAATGATGTTACATCTAAAGAAGCAAAGCTGAAACTCTTACCTCTTAAATTGAACTGACTCAAAAGTTCCAATAGGTGCCAGGAGTCTCTCAAATAAGACTTCGTTCTTTGAACTATAGGATTCAAATGTTTGTCTAGCCAAATTGAAATACTCTCAGTCTTAGAGAAACCAGCTGACACTATTGGTCTGTAGGGTATGTTACTGCCCTATTTGTGTAGCTTAGGTATCCCAAATAACGTAGCTATTTTGGGATATTCTATATACAAAAAGTCATAAGTGGCATTATCAATGTTACCTTGTGTGAATAAATCAAGCAGCAGTACATCAATTTTACAAAAACTTTTAGTAATAAAATCTTTGCTAACTGTATTATAACAACTGGGGTCATCCAACATAGCTTTCATTGCTGTACTATAATCCTTGGACTTCATTATAACTATTGTACCCCCCTTGTCTGCTTTCATTATACGCCATTCCTTTTTGTTAGCCATACAATTCAAGGCTTGTAACTCAGCCTCAGTTAGGTTGGAACTATAATAGTGTGTATACTTAGTTAACTTTTTAAAATCTTGTTCACACAGTTTTCCAAACACACTTAAGGTTGAATTTAGTAACGGGTTAAAAGTACTTTTTTTCATATAGTTGTCAACACAAATGTTAACTTTGGTCAAACCATCAAAAATGAACTTAAGATTCAATTTTCGAAGATACAATTTTAAATCAACAATTAATTTACAGATGTTCACATTGTTGGAAGGAACAAAGGAAAAACCTTTTTGAAGTACTGAAAGTACCTCTGTAGGCAACATTTCACCAGTCAAGTTTAAAACAGACATACTGTAATTTAATTCTTTTTGCGGTTCTTGCCTTTCCCCCTGTTCCTTGTCTGGACCCTTCCAGACCATCTCGGCGTCTTGATGTTCCCTACTTTGTCCTTCAAAAAAGGGCCAGTTTTGTTTCCTGAGGAAACTGCCTGTGCAAAAGATGTGTTAGGCTTGACTGTTTCTATAGACTCACTCTGAACATCATTATTAGTGACACTGGAAGATGTGAAATGAACTTGTGAATCATTGTCAGAGTTGATCAAAGTGTCACTATTTTTGTCTAAATCAATCAATGCACTACCAGGCTCTGGCTTTGAAAATTTGCCTTTTTTCTTTTTAACAGGATATGCAGTGTTGTTACGATATGCAGTTAAGTCTCTTTTAATCTTTTTCTGCTTCCTTTCAATTATGGAAGCTCGAAGTCTATCCAGTTTGGCATTAATGCCATAGTAAAGTGTAGAAAGATTGTCGAATGCTTCAGAAGTCCTAATATTGTTGTCTAAATGTTCAACTTGTTGCTTCAAACTTGTCAGTTAAACCCGATAATGCTCAGTTAGCACTTTCATAAATGCCAAACCAGCATTGTTGAATATTTCAACACATTGCTTATATAAGCTGTCACCTTCAGTGACACAATTAGGAAATCTGAAGCTTCTGAGACCAAACGGCACACATTCCAAACGCACACACTCTTCCAAGTAAAAAATCTCGTTTTGTAGAGAAACACATCTAGTACACAACTTCTCAAGATTAAAAATGTCCTTTTTACAAGTTAAGGCTGTATCGGTAAGCGACGATACAGTTTTACAACTTACTTGGTTAGAATCGCCAACTTCAGAAGTAATTTGAAAAGGATTAGCTATTTTTAGGAAAGTTTGTTCAGAAACCTTTTCGTTTCATTTTGAATAATCCATTTGTTTGCCCAAAAAAGAGCTTACGACAGGCGAAACCAAACTTGTTGTACTGTTACTAACTTGTTTAAAACCACAGTCAACCTTAGTCCCTGAAGCGAGCGAATCCACTCCATTGCTTTCTGGGCTGTTCGAAGAAACCTTTGGATTGACAGACACAAACCCGCCTCCCTTCTGCTGGACCAAAGCGTCTCTGACTGCTTCCTTCACTACTGAGCTGATAAGCTCGTGAAAAGTACTTCCCGACTCAGGAACAGGATACACAGATAAATTTAACAAAGCTTCCTGACTGGAGTCTTCTTCTGCCATATCTGGCTTGAAAAGTAAAACTTTTAGAAAAAAACACTCACACGAAAACCAAGTAAAATAAACACCAGAAAAATGGCTTAGAGGAACAAATAGTCAGGAATCTGCAGTAATACTTTACGCGTTTCGTTCAAATTTAATGAGACTTGAACTTCATCAGAATTACAATTAGGACCTCAAACGTTGCTTAAATACAATTTTAAAAAAGTCATGTGACAATACCTTCCAATACTTGTTTACGTCCACAATAAAAAAAAAATGTCAAAACCCATATAATGTTCCTTCTTAAATAAAAAGATGTGTAAATGAATAAGTAAATAAATGACTTCATGAAACGTGGGGTGGTTAAGGGACAACTCATTAGATTAAGTAGACTAACTAGTAGAGATGACGTGTTTAATACAGAGGTTGAGAAACTTCACAACTTCTTTATAGATAGAGGTTATGGTAATAACTGGTTAAAAGACATTCAGAAGGAAGTTGTCAATTTAAGAATGGACAAGGCACGTCCTATTCTACAACAGGCTTTAGTGATGCATGGAACTACAGATGGTATTAGTCCCACGATCATTGGTGAATACAAGTTGGCCTTTCCTATTCCTATTTCTAATGAGATGTCCCTTATTAAGAACATTTTACTCAACAACTGGAAAGTTGTTTTGGGTAACAAAGACTTGAGTTCTATTATAGGGAAGATTCCATCATTCATTTACAAGAAAACTGTTAACATCAAGAGTTTGATAGAGAAGGGCAATGTGTCTAGTTTAGAAGGGTTCAAACGAGGGACATTTCCATGCAACCAATGTAAGCAGTGTAGGTTTATTTCTGGAAGTAACATTACATTTTTGAAAGAAATAAACAAAAGAATTTATAGTAAAGGTTATTACACTTGTAAGACACAGTATGTTGTTTACATTGGTGTATGTGACACATGTGGACACTTTTATATAGGCAAAACCATTAGGAACCTAAATAAGCGTATATACGAACATAATTTAGCTATCAAAAAGAAAGACACAACAAATGCTTTAGCTAGGCACGCTCTGCCTTGTGATAATTTCAAGAAGTTCAGATTTTCTGTACTTGAGAAAGTTAATGATGCACAGTTTTCAGGTAATTTTAAAGTAAAACTGGAGTGTCAAGAGGCTTTGTGGCAAATCATGTGGAATGCTGACGAGCCTCCTGGGTTAAATGATGTCATTAACATCAAGTGCTTTTTACAAGCACAAAGATTATAATGTCACAATGTTACACTGTTTAAATTTACTATCAAACACTAATAATTTTTAAGATATGTATGGTGAATATAATCATTTATTTACTTATTCATTTACACATCTTTTTATTTAAGAAGGAACATTATATGGGTTTTGACATTTTTTTTTTATTGTGGACGTAAACAAGTATTGGAAGGTATTGTCACATGACTTTTTTAAAATTCTATTTAAGCAACGTTTGAGGTCCTAATTGTAATTCTGATGAAGTTCAAGTCTCATTAAATCTGAATGAAACGCGTAAAGTATTACTGCAGATTCCTGACTATTTGTTCCTCTAAGCCATTTTTCTGGTGTTTATTTTACTTGATATATATATATATGATATCAGGATTAATAAACGGACGAAAGCACTAAAACATATACCGGTTTATGCGTCTTTTCTGGGACAAGGGTCTTTGAAAATATATATATATATATATATATATATACACACACACATATATATACATACATAAATATATATATATATATATATATATATATATATATAAATGGCACCTGCGTTCGCCAATGTTGTTTTAAGCGAGTGGGAATTGGACACATTTGTGTATTTACCCAGGTTTGAACTAACTGAACAGTACTGTAGGTTTATTGATGATATTTTTTTTGTATGGAGAGGCACCGAACAACAATTGCACCTATTTGTTGATTCCTTGTCTACTAGCATTGGTTTTCTTAAGCTTGTTATTGCTGGCAAAGGCTCTTCAGTTTCCTTCTTGGACACTACCTTAACCATTAATTAATCCACTGGTGAACTTTCTTCAAGCATCTTTAGAATGGAAACTTACAGAAATAACTACTTGGACTTTGAGAGCCAGCATCCATTTCTACTGATTCATCACACAGATCAGAAGTGATGACGTCAGCCACCAGAACGGAAGTGGTAACACCGGTGATGACGGACCCACCAATGAGGGGAACCACGAATATGGCGGAGATAACAGAGACTAATCCAGTAGCTAGCAATAATGAAGTTACAACTGGGCAAGCTGACCAGGGAGCGAGGAGGAAGGTCTTTGTTATGACGGCACAAATTCATCATGAAGAACGAAATGGTTTAGGAGATTCTTTGCCTGGGGATTTTTTACAACAGTATCACATAGACTTTCCGTTGCCGATGAAAACGCATGGTTTCAAGTCCAACAAAGAACAGTCGAGAGGGAGAAGCACTACGAGGGGCAAGAGGAAATGGGAACAACCTCAAGAAAACCAGATGAGTATAAAAAAGGCATTCCTGAGCAACAAAAGAACTTAGTGTTGAATTTATCTAAATTTTTATTGAATGACTATCATTTATCTGTTTTATGTAAGGGGCTATCGTTTATCCCTACGAGTTACTCCTGCTATGCAGAAGTTATCTTGGACATTAAGATGTTTGCTAGAAATTTAAACTTGAAACTCTTGTATAAAGATAATGCAGACGCTAATAGCACATGTGTAGGGTTTTCTAAACCCAGCTCTTTCATGCCTAATAGCAATGTTTTAGTCAATGCTTTTGAGAAATTGTGCATACGAGATATATATGAGGCTAATGTTAAACAGGGATTTAAGCCACACAATAATTTAAAGCAGAATATGACACAACAGGAAAGAGAAGCGTTATTAGAACTAGAAAGGAAGGAACAAATTATTGTGAGACCAGCAGACAAAGGGGGTCTCATAGGGGTGTTAGATAGAGATAGTTATAAAAATAGTATATCTGCCAGTCTAAAGAATGACTCTTCTTACGAAATAATAGGAGTTGAACAGGTATCAGGTTATATTTCAAGAGTACGTATGGTATTGGAAGGGCTATTTACAAATGGTATGATAGATGAGAAACTTTTGGAATATTTTTTGGTACATAAACCCACTATACCCATATTGCAAGGCCTTCCAAAAGTGCATAAATCAGTTGTCAACCCTCCAATGAGACCTATTGTCTCTAGCAGAGGTTGGTGCACTGAACCAGTCTCGATTTTCATAGAGAAACACTTGAGACCTGTTTTAGACAGTAATAAGTACGTTCTCAAAGACACGGAACACTTTTTAAGGGATTTATATGAGTTTGTTGAAGAGTATGATTCCAACATAATGTTTGTCACATCAGATGTCGTGTCCTTATTTACTGTCATTCCGAACGGAATAGGATTGGCGGCAGTGAAGGATTTTTTAGAGATGTATACGGAATATACACCAGAGAAGATACGTTTGTTACTCACATTGTTGGGGTTGGTTTTAGAACATAATTTGTTTGTATTTGATGAGCAGTTCTACAGGCAATGCAGCGGCGTAGCTATGGGCACATCTTGTGCCAATAGCTACGCCAATGCAGTTATGGTCAAATGGGAAGATTCATATATTTTGAATGGTCCTTATATTCATTTACTCCCTTTTTATCGTAGATTTGTAGATGATGTCTTTATTGTGTGGGGAGGCAATGAACAGCAGCTATCTGATTTTTTAGAATTTATAAACATGAGCACATCGTTCTTACAATTTACTCATAGGTCATCAAAAAATAATATGGATTTTTTGGATGTGGAGATAGTCAAAGGTGTTGAAGGTGGTGTGTATACTAAACAATATAGGAAGGACTGCCATGTAAATCATTTATTGCATAGGAGCAGCGCGCATCCACCACATATTTTTAAAAATGTAATAACTAATCAAGTGATGAGAGCCTCCAGGCTCAATGTGAGAGAAGAGGACTTCAGCAAGGAAGTGGAGAAAGTGATGGTGTATTTGGGAAACAGGGGATACAATGATAATACTCTTAGGAAATATGTACCGCAAGCAGTAGGTAGGAGAAAAGATCAAGCCATGCCATTTTTTTCAAGGAAGTTTAATCATGGAAGTGAAAGACAAGAGGCATCCACTAATTTTAAACTTAGGATGTCCTTGAAA
>NC_056725.1:932428920-932438920 GCF_019279795.1 Protopterus annectens | reverse complement strand
AGACAACGTCAGGACTGCTTCACTGTTTTATCCTTGGCTTCCTGTTTATCTTGCGGCTGCGAGCATCCGGCGCATTTTACATCCGGCGGCATTTACTCAATTGGCGCCACCAAACACTAACCTGGCTCTTAATACCTCCTCTTAATGCGTTTGTTAAACCTAGCACCGACGGCAACCAATAACGTCGTGCTCAGGCCTAAACAAGGTATACACTGCAGCAATGGAAGACGAAGAACATCAAAAGACTCGGACATTGGACTGATGCTTAAGCTTTCGTCTATTAGGATATCAGAACTTCTTCAGAATACACGTATAACTTATAGTACAGTAAGATATACAGTAATATAGTCATGTAAACATACAATAACCACTAGGAAGCATGTTTACATGCTATGTACAGTAGCCAATGGAAGAATGAAAGGAGAATATGAACCTACAAATAGGAAAAAAGAAAAAGAAATATATTATATTATATGAATGTTAATGAGTTAGCTGTACCATTTCAGTGCACATTTAATACTAACTGAGTCATTTAAACCTGGACATGCTTCAGAATTTAAACAAATTTGCCACTTAAGTTCTCTGACTTCGAGAAGCAGATCAAAGTCACCAAAGAGAGGAACAATTTGTTCAAGAACAAAAAATTGAAATTTTCTGAAATTAATACATATTAAACTATGTTTAGCTAAAGCATTGCTAGTATTTTTAGCTCTAATAGTTCCAAGGTGTTCCTTTACTCTATCAGACAACTTCCTGGCAGTTTTACCAACATAGAAATCCCCACACGAAATGCAGACACTGGCATAAACAACACAGTCGGAGTGGCAGTTATAGTGTTTATCAAATGTAATTTTAAAATTACAGCATGTGAATAAAAATTCAGTGCCAGTATAAATGAAAGGACAAACAACACATTTGTTACATTTGTGCATGCCAACAGATTCAGTGTCAGTGTGGGCATCATATAAAAGTAAATTAGAGTCCCTATTTTGAAAATGCATGCAAAAGGACGTGGATCTTTTGTATGAAAAAGAGGGAAGAGAACGTAAGGACAAAGCAATTTGAGGAGAGTCTGCAATAATGTCCCAGTTATTTGAAATGATCTCTCTGATATAGGACATGTCAGTGGAGACAGGAAGTTGGAAACTTAAAGTTCTATCTGTGTTAGAGTTATTAGATGTAGGAGTGTAACCATACAAAAGGATGGGAAAATGTTTAATATATCTGTCTGAAGCCACTTGAGAAAAAAATAGAGTCAACTAAATTACGGGGGTAGTATCTGAGATAAAACATATGTTTTAAAGGAGTAGCCTGTTTGAGAAATTCTGTATCAGAGCTAATAAGCTTGGATAACCTGATGAGCTGTCCCTTAACTAGATTTTTCTTAATGAAGAGAGGATGTCGACTAGAAAAATGTAAAAAATTATTTTTATATGTGTCCTTTCTATAGATAGTGGAATGTACAGTACCAGTAGATGAAATGTTAATTTCAGTATCAAGAGAAGTGACAGTAGTGTCACAACCTGACTTGACTAATTTAAGTAAACCAAGGCTATTCTGTAGGTCTGTGATGGAAATGTCAAGGCTATGAACATCACCTTGCCAAATGAATATGATGTCATCAATGTAACGCTTATAAAATTTAACCTGTTGGAAGATAGGGACTAGATGTAAGTGTTGATATTCCCAGGAAGAAAGAACTACGTTAGCAAAGGCAGCTGCTAATTTAGAGCCCATCACTACCCCTTTGGTTTGTTTATACACTTTGTTATTAAAAAGTTATTGTTTAAAACTATGTTAACTAACTTAGATATAGTGAAGGCAAAAAATGCCCAAAAGACACCAGACACCTCTGCAGAAACAAAAAGCAAAAGCACAAATCCAACAAAAGCTGCTGAGGGTAGGCTCCAGGATCAAAAATAAAGCAACCTCGAATAATAGTAACAGCAGTACTGTCTTTAATGCAAACACAAGCGTTGTCACACTGAGCTTCTTCAGGTGTACATACAAAGCATCAAAAACACACCTTCTTATAATACAAGTAATTAAACATAATTAAACCACATGACTTCAATTATATTATTTAAAGGCATAACATTTCCTCAAAACCTCATTTAACATTATTACCATATAAATAAATCCAACCATATACTAAAACATTCATTAAAAAACATTCATTAAAAATATTCATTAAAAATAGAACTACCTATGTAGTGCTCTTTTACCAAGAACAGGTTTCATATGCACACTATCATTAAGGCCATGGCCATAATTGGCTCTCAGCATAACTATCCATTTTGCCTCCATCTCCTCTGTCCTAGCCCTAATGTCTCCACCCCTTATATTCTCATAGGTCCTAGAGACTACCATAGAATGAAAACTATGCTGTTCACCCATGTTCAAAATATGTTTTGCTAGAGCATTGACATTCAACCCTTTCCCAATGTGGTAAATATGCTCCCTAATTCTCTCTCTTAGGGTGTGATCCGTCTTACCTACATAAAATCTATTACAGGTTAAACAGCTAGCCAGATATACCACATGTGCTGTCTCACATGTGGCATCAACCCTAATGACAAAAACTTTTTTCAGTATCCGGGTGCTTAAAAAACACATTTTTATTAATATATTTGCATTGTGCACATTTACCAAATGGCTTGGTTCCATAAACTACCTTATCATAGACTCTGTCTTTAACATTACATAATCTTCTCTTCAAATTCTTTTTATTTTTAAAAAATAAATTGAGGTCTCAAAACTACTATAGCACAAATCTGTGGATCCATCATTAATATCTTCCAGTGCTCATTAATAATGTCTGTATATTTCCTTATATCCCTGGAATAGGATACACAAACTTTAAGCTTATCATCATTTTTCTTCACTTCCCTGAGAGGCCCCCTGAGAAGTAAGGCTTAGCTCTTGTCTCTCTCAACTGTCTAACAGCCATGACACTGCTCTCTATATCCCTTTGATCATAGCCCCTTTCCATGACTTCATATCTAGTCCTGACCATCTCCTTCTCGTACTCTTCATTTTAACACTCAACCTGGAGGCTCTAAAAACGGATTCTGCGCTACATTTTTAAAAACATATTTGGGATGCATACTTTCTCTGGATAATAGATTGTTCACATAACAATCCTTTCTAAATAATTTAGTAGATATCCCATCTATTCCATCTTTTTCTACATATACATCTAGAAAACTAATACCTTCTGTTGAATAGTTCAAAGTAAACTTCAAAAATTACGTTGTACCATTAATATATTCAACAAATGTCTTTAGTTCAGATACATTACCCTTCCATAAAATAAAGAGGTCATCAACAAACCTCCTATAAAATAATATCAAATGGCTGAATGGTCCTTTAACCAAATAATCTAATTCCCATGTCAACATAACTGCATTTGCATAACTATTGGAACATGAGCTCCCCATGACCACATCATTTTTTTGCCAATATACCTGCTCTTTAAATAAAAAAACATTATTCATGAGTACAATACACATTAATTTTTGTAACAATATCATCTCATCAGCACATGTAAACCAAACATAATCATCAATTTATTTAAATATTCTATCCCTATCTCATTTGGAATAACAGTAAATAGGGAAACAACATCAAGAGTGACAAAAATAAAATTCTCATTAATTGCACCTTGATTTGTGAAATTATATAAATCATGCAGAAACTGTTCTGTGTTTTTCAACACATACAATGAAGTATCAATCATAGGTCTTAGTTTTTCCTCCAAATAAATTGAAATAGATTCCGTACACCACCCACTCCCCGAGACTATCGGCCTCATAGGAGGTCGAATAGGATTTTTATGAAGCTTGGGTAGTCCCTGTATCTTAGGTATTGTAAATTTGGTGTTTGTAAAGTATCTTACTAATTCATTGCTCAACATCTCAAGGTGCTCCATGTGTTTACTCTGACTATTGACTGATTCAACCATTACTTCCACCTGTGTTAATGTAATCTTTTGATAGAACTTCTTATCATCCAACATCTCATGCATTAAGACATCATACTGATTCTTATCCAATAGTACAATTCGCCCACCTTTATCAGCTGGCCTAATCACCAAACTTGCATCATTCTCGAGTTGATGTAGGGCTTTAAACTCATCTTTATCAAGATTGTGCCAATTACTTTTATAATTCCTATCATTATAGACCTTATAAATGTCTGAAATACAAATTTGCTCAAAGGCATTAATAAGTGTTGTTTGTTTAGGAACAACCATACTTGGTTTTCTAAAATTAAAAGAACTATCATCTTGTGTTTGCTTAAACATATGCTTTAAAGTCAAATTCCTAGTGAACATTTTTAAATCAAACACAATGTCCGTAATGCACATATCAGTGGAAGGTATAAAAGATAGACCTTTTTTTAAAACACTTAAGTCAGTATCTGATAGGATATTTTTAGATAAGTTAGTTAGTAATGCCTTACTTGTTGAAATGCTTTCTTTATTGTGTAAACATTGTTCATCTCTTCTTCGTGTTTCCTCTTGTATCTGGTAGTACTCCTGCCTCGGTGCTGACTTCGCTGTCGCTGCCCTCCTCTCCGATTTACTGAGGTACCTCTCATGGGTAATGGAAAATTTAACCCAAAACTATGTACTTTATCTGGATGCTCACCAATGATCACAGACTCACTGACAACAGGCTCAAGCAGCGTATCACTTTCTGCCGCCCTATGGACTTCTGCAATGGTTGAAATAACTTTGTTCCTCGCACCTAAATTTCCTGAGGAATTATTAGAAGAAGCATTGTTCGAATGAACGCCACTTGTAGAGCCTCCATGTTGATGTAATTCCTTCTGCTGTGCACTATGGGTCTCGTCTCACGTTACCTCAATAGACTGCACATCCAGATGGTTGCGTACATCAGAGCCAGTGTTCCATTGACCAGTTTCATTCAGCGCCAGATCACGTGGCCACGTGAAGATATTACCCAATGAAAAATCAGTACGATCTCTCTGAAGCTTTCTCAACTTAGTTTGTAAAAGCTTCCACTTATACGAGAACATTATCAACAGTCTCAGATAACAGTCTATTAAATGTCCCATTATTATATATGCTGCACAGTTGCAGATATTTGCTCTTCACCACCTCCATTAGCACCACTTCTCTTCTCTCTGCTGCATTAAATAATAATTTAAGATAGCCAAGACTGGTGGCAATATTAAGTTTCTGCCATTCACTCAAAAGTAGTGAATCGCAATCAGTCTGAGCAGGCATTTTCAGGACTCAAAGCCCACGAGGTATTAATTTCTCTGCCAGACATGCATCAAGGTGAAACTTTTCATATAGCGTTTGTGCTAGCTTACACATCTCCCTTTCTAGCGCCAATAAATCAGTTCTAAGTGCCAGATAATCAATATCTATCACTTTTTCTCCTTCAACAGTCAAATTCTTCTTAAAAAGTGGATTTTCTTGTTCACTTACTTTAGACATAAACAAATCAATATTCACATCTATCAACTGAGCATTCTGAGGATTTACCATTGGTGTATATTCCAATTCAATTGAAGAAGTTTTTGACATTAGGGTTGATGCCACATGTGAGACAGCACATGTGGTATATCTGGCTAGCTGTTTAACCTGTAATAGATTTTATGTAGGTAAGACAGATTGCACCCTAAGAGAGAGAATTAGGGAGCATATTTACCACATTGGGAAAGGGTCAAATGTCAATGCTCTAGCAAAACATATTTTGAACATGGGTGAACAGCATAGTTTTCATTTTATGGTAGTCTCTAGAACGTATGAGAATATAAGGGGTGGAGACATTAGGGCTAGGACAGAGGAGATGAAGGCAAAATGGATAGTTATGCTGAGAGCCAATTATGGCCAAGGCCTTAATGATAGAGTGCCTATGAAACCTGTTCTTGGTAAAAGAGCACTAGCAGTTCTATTTTTAATGAATATTTTTAATGAATGTTTTTTAATGAATGCTTTTGTTGGATTTTAACTTAGATATAGTGTTGATTTTAGTAGAATTCATATTCACACACTGTAATTTTAAAATTACATTTGATGAACACTATAACTGCCACTCCAACTGTGTTGTTTATGCCAATGTCTGCATTTCGTGTGGGGCTTTCTATGTTAGTAAAACTGCCAGGAAGTTGTCTGAGAGTTAAGGAACACCTTCAGGCTATTAGATCTAAAAATCCTAACAATGCTTTAGCTAAACATAGTTTAATATGTGAAAAAATAGACACATCCAAGGCTGAAGTAACTAATATAAGAAACCTTTACTGTGTACAATCACAAGCACTTTTACTTATAGCTTCATCAGGTGTAAAAACAACAGATTTCTAAAGTATGTAGAGATCGCAAAGATTTTGCACACAGTAATATATTTGTTTGGCCGGGAAGTGAATTATCTAAAGCGGACACTGAGACAATTACATCTGTATCTCGTAAAGCGTTGACTGCTACCATGACAACTACGCGTCTCCCAGAAGCAATAGATGAACATCATGGCAAGGAATCTTTGAATGATGATGTAAACACATCAAACATCAACTCCGATCCACATGACTCTTCCACAATTTTTAATGAACCTGTGGTACGCAAGAAAGTTTAAGTAACAACAGTGATGGTACACCACGACTGTAATGCCTTCAATACATCACGAAGCAATGGGTTACTTAATTCTGGCACTAAGGTCCCTTCAGGCCAGCTCCCTCTACAGTTTCCATTGCCGATAAAAGAACAAAATATGAAGCCGTTGAAAGAGAGAGGAAGGAGTCGCAGCAGAGGGAGCTACAAACGCAAATGGGAAGGTACTGTACAACAAACGAATACCATAAAGAAGGCTTTTTCGAAAATAAAATAGGTTCAGTTTATAACTTCTCAAAAACAATATTAACTGAAACTGAAATTTTAGAAGACGTAGTACATTTATTCCAAAGGTGAACAACTTGATTGCAGCATATGAGAAACTGTGCATACAAGATATATATGATTTAAAATTTAACCAAAAAACTCAGCATAGTCGAAGATATTTTAACATGAGTAAGGAAGAAAAAGATGCTTTGTGAGGCCTTGAAATGAATGTTGATATTATTGTCAGGCCTGCAGACAAGGGAGGACCACTGGTGGTATTAGACCAAAGTTGGTATATAAATAGAATGTGTAATATGTTAGCTGACCATACATTTTATGAAAAAATCACTTTAGCTCAAACTAAGATGATTATCTATGATGTAGAAATCCTATTGAAATGTATGTTAGATATGGATTTAATGGATGAAGCTTTGTTTTTGTATTTTTACATAAACAACCCTACTGTACAGCAAATATCCAAAAATACATAAGGACTGTTTAAATCCTCCTTTGAGACCAATTGTCTCAGGAAGAAATTGGAGTACTGAAACAATCTCCATTTTTGTGGAGAAACACTTAAGACCAATTTTGAATAAACTAGGTCATGTACTTAAAGATACGGAACATTTTCTTAGGGATTTATACAGCTTTGTAGAAAAACATGGGTTGGCTAAAGGTATGTTTACCACCATGGATGTAGTATCCTTGTTTACTGTCATACCGAATTTTGATGGTATTACAAGTATACTAAGATTCCTTAAGGAATATTCAGACTATGATCAAAAGAAAATTGATTTGTTAGCTAAGTTGCTTGAGATAGTGTTACAACACAATATATTTGTATTTGAACAACAATATTATAGGCAGCGCAATGGGGTGACTATGGGCACATCATGTGCCAATAGCTATGCCAATGCCGTCTTGGTTGATTGGGAAATGCAGCATGTATTACAAGGGCCTTATAAACACTGTATTTTATTTTATAAAAGGTTCGTGGATGATCTCTTAATTCTGTGGGGAGGCACCCCTGAGATGTTTATTGAATTTGTTGAACATTTAAATAACTCTACACATTTTTAAGAATTTACATACAAATGATCTAACAATGAAATTGATTTTCTTGATGTAACCATTGCTAGAGATGATGTTGAAGGGATATACACTAGATTACATAGGAAACAGTGCTATGTAAATCATTTATTACATAGAGAGAGTGCACATCCACCACATGTCTTTAACAATGTGGTTCGTAATCAAGTCTATAGGGCCTCACGTTTGAATATAAGAGACATTGATTTTACATCACATTTGGGAATAGTTATGAATAATTTACAAGAGAGGTTATGAAGATAATCTTATTGTTTCCAATGTTAGAGATGCCTCACAAAAAAGGAGTACACATGCACAACCATATTTTCAGCAAAGGAAAGGAATTTAGAGATTATTAAATGCCGTAAGAATTCTAAGTTGAGGGTCCCTATGTGTTATACAGCTGATGTTCAAGATTATATGAATATAGTTAACAAACATTGGAAAATATATATACAGAGTCTGAATTATTGCCCTATTTAGATAATACACCTAGATTTATGTTTAGAAATAATAAGTCATTGAGAAGGAAGCTATGTTATACAAGATCTGGTGATACTGTTAAGGGAATAATTGGTACTAGACCTTGTGACAAATGTAACTACTGTCAGTATTTAGATACTAGTTGCAAGTTTTTCCATCCTGATCAGAAGAAAGAGTATACTTTTAATGTATCAGCTACTTGCATTACTGACCATATTGTATATCTTGCATATTGCACTGAGTGTAAAAGTTTTTATATTGGCAAAACTGATAGGCTGTTTAAAGAACGCATCAGAGAGCACACTTATAATATTTCTAAATTGAATAAAGTAAATGCCCTTGCTAAGCATGTAGCTATCACTAACTGAACACATGGCTTTAAGTTCTTAGCTATTGGTAGAGTAGTAAAGGACATGAGATTAGGGGATATACACTTAACAACTGAAGAATTGGAAACAAAATGGATAGTTAGAATGAGAGGGGATGCAGGTAGTGGGCTTAATGAATGTGTTCCCCTCAAACCAAAATTAAAATCCAGTTTTGTGAAGCGATAATAAAGATCTTTAAGACTATATATGTTTTTTATATATGTCTTTTATATGTGTTTTATTTAATTTAGTAAATTATTATGTTTTTAATATATATCTTTAAATGTATAGTAGTAATTAATGAGAGTTGATCAGGTGATTTTATGTTTGTATTTAAAGGGTGTGGTTTTATTGTGCTGTTTTTACACCTGATGAAGCTAAAAGTGAAAGCGCTTGTGATTGTGCACAGTAAAGGTTTCTTATACTAGTTACTTCAGCCTTGGATGTGTCTGTTTTTTCATGTTTTTGCTTGTCTTTATTTCAAGGACACATTTGTTGGAATAGTGGTGGACTTGTTTTTAACTTTGCTATATTTTAATATGTATTAATTTCAGTAAATTTCAATTTTTTGTTCTTGAACAAATTGTTCCTCTCTTTGATGACTGATCTGCTTCTCGAAATCAGAGAACTTAAGTGGCAACTTTGTTTAAATTCTGAAGCATTTCCAGGTTTAAATGACTCAGTTAATATTAAATGTGCATTGAAATTGTACAGCTAACTCATTAACATTCACATAGTATAATGTATTTCTTTCTCTTTTTTCCTATTTGTAGGTTCATATTCTCTTTACATTCTTCCACTGGCTACTGTACATAGCATGTAAACATGTTTCCTATTGGTTATTGTATGTTCACATGACTATATTACTGTATATCTTACTGTACTATCAGTTATACGTGTATTCTGAAGAAGTTCTGATATCCTAATAGACGAAAGCTTAAGCATCAGTCCAGTGTCCGAGTCTTTTGTTTTATTTATATTATACGCTTTGTTTATTTTTACAATGCATTATTCAGTCTACTTTTAAGCACTACAGTGTGACTATAAGGAAGTTTTATTGATATATTAAGTGATTCTTCCATATTACATGGTTTTTAGTGATATTTATTAATTTATTTATTATTTATTTCCAGTTTGATGACCGGGGATGTCCAATGGGCTCATTTTCAGTGGAGGCCCAGGGAGAAAAGCTCCATGTTACAAAGTTTAG
>NC_056725.1:932388920-932423920 GCF_019279795.1 Protopterus annectens | reverse complement strand
AGGACATTAGTCCGCTGTATAGTCACATTAATGTTATTATCAATGGAGATCATTCAAAATATGTACAAGACATTAGTCCGCTGTATAGTCACATTAACGTTATTATCAATGGAGATCATTCAAAATATGTACAGGACATTAGTCCGCTGTATAGTCACATTAACTTTATTATCAATGGAGATCATTCAAAATATGTACAGGACATTAGTCCGCTGTATAGTCACATTAACGTTATTATCAATGGAGATCATTCAAAATATGTACAGGACATTAGTCCGCTGTATAGTCACATTAACGTTATTATCAATAGAGATCATTCAAAATATGTACAGGACATTAGTCCGCTGTATAGTCACATTAACGTTATTATCAATGGAGATCATTCAAAATATGTACAGGACATTAGTCCGCTGTATAGTCACATTAACGTTATTATCAATGGAGATCATTCAAAATATGTACAGGACATTAGTCCGCTGTATAGTCACATTAACGTTATTATCAATGGAGATCATTCAAAATATGTACAGGACATTAGTCCGCTGTATAGTCACATTAACGTTATTATCAATGGAGATCATTCAAAATATGTACAGGACATTAGTCCGCTGTGTAGTCACATTAACGTTATTATCAATGGAGATCATTCAAAATATGTACAGGACATTAGTCCGCTGTATAGTCACATTAACATTATTATCAATGGAGATCATTCAAAATATGTACAGGACATTAGTCCGCTGTACAGTCACATTAACGTTATTATCAATAGAGATCATTCAAAATATGTACAGTACATTAGTCCGCTGTATAGTCACATTAACGTTATTATCATTAGAGATCATTCAAAATATGTACAGGACATTAGTCCGCTGTATAGTCACATTAACGTTATTATCAATAGAGATCATTCAAAATATGTACAGGACATTAGTCCGCTGTATAGTCACATTAACGTTATTATCAATAGAGATCATTCAAAATATGTACAGGACATTAGTCCGCTGTATAGTCACATTAACGTTATTATCATTAGAGATCATTCAAAATATGTACAGGACATTAGTCCGCTGTGTAGTCACATTAACGTTATTATCAATGGCCAATAGTAGATCCAAGCAGGAGTCACCACACGGAAAAGTCAAATAAAACTTTCTTTATTTCTCCATAGAAAACCACACAAGCGCTTTCACGTAGGTTAACTACGCTTCATCAGCTGTATAGTCACATTAACTTTATTATGAATAGAGAAGAGACAAGATTCTACTCAAAAGAAGATAGGTGTCTAGGGAAGGGTTTGGTAGTTAGTCTGGGTTGACACAGGGGCATAACCAGTGTGATTTAAGGTAGGGTTTAGTTTGCTTTTAAATAGGTTAGCTGAGGCTAGTGAGGTTAGGTGATTAGGGAGGCTGTTCCAGGTTTTACCCACTGTATTAGTGAACAATGCGTCACCAGCTGAATTATTGGATTTAGCCATTTGTACTAGTAATTTGTTAGATGAGCCTAGGGTTTTGAGATTATTATAGGGGGTGATTAGAGTATTGAGTATTGGTGTATTTGTAGGTTGATACAGGATCTTATGGACTATTGTTAGTTGGTTGAAAAGTATTAGATTTGGCAATTCTAACCAGCCTAGTTGATTCAGATTGATACAATGATGGGTCCTATAGGCGGACCCAGTTGCAAATCTGGCAATATTATTGTAGGATGTAGACAGTTTATTCAGGTTGCTTTTATATAATTTTAGTATAGATAGGAGAGGCATATAGTAGGGTGGAGATGAGGTGGGTATGGGCTATAGTTGTCTTGGCTAGTGGAGTCAGAAAGGTTTTGATTCTGTAGAGGGAACCTAATTTTTTGTTCAGTGTTTTCATAGTGACATCAATGTGAGGCTCAAAGGTGAGGTTATTATCAATAAGTACCCCAAGTAGTTTTGTAGTAGGATCAGGAGATATTATTGTTCCATTGCTAGAAGTAACAGTAAAGTTAAGTGGGGAGGCTCTATGGGTAGGGGTGAATAGCAGCATTATTTTTTAGGGTTCAAGACAAGACTTCAGTGTAGAAGCCAATTTTCAACTATGATAATGGTGTTTTGGGTTAGAGATTGAAGTTCTGATGAGGAAGTGGCTGAGCATATAAGTGTGGAGACGTCTGCATATTGGATACAGGTAGCTTGAGAAATTACAGATTGGAGGTCATTTGTGAAGATGGAGAAGAGGAGAGGACCCAATATCGAGCCTTGAGGGACACCTATGGCAACTGGGAGACAGGACGATAAGGTATTTGCCCATAGTACAGCCTGCTGCCTGTTATTTAAGTAGGATTGGAACCATTGTATGGCAGGAGCATCCAATGACAGGTTTTTAAGTGTGTTTATGAGGAGGTGGTGGTTAACCATGTCAAAGGCTTTTGACAAATCAATAAAGAGGGCTGAGGATAGAGTGTCATTATTACGATTTCTATTAATGCAGTCAGTAAAGGATAAGAGAGCAGAGGTGGTGCTATGAAATGGTCTAAAGCCATGTTGGCAGGTGGCAGGTACGTATATGTATATACATATACATATATATATATATATATATATATATATATACATATACATATATATTATTACATATATGTACATATATATTATATATATAGCTATATATATATATATATATATATATATATATATATATATATATATACACACATATACATATATATATATATATATATATATATATATACACATATACATACATATATATATACATATATATATATATATATATATATATATATATATATATATACACACACACACACACACACACATATACATACATATATATATTTGATGTTATTAATGACTTAAAGTCTTTTTCTAGGTGTCTTAATCTTAAGTATTTTTTTGCACATCAAGGCCAAGGTCAAGATCAGGAAGATGGTGTTGAAAAGGGTTTTCATTTTAAAAAATCTGAATTCCAACCACCATATAGTGGGATAGTGAAAACTTTTGAAAACTTAGTTATGAAAGATTTGCATTTAAATAAAACTAAGATATTTACACATCACACTAATAACCTGACCGAAGCAGAATATAAAGCATTATATGCTTTAGTAGAGGCACATGATATCATAATAGTAGGAGCTGACAAGGGAGGGGCTACGGTTATATGGGACAAGGCAGAATATATTCAAGAGGCCCTAAAACAGTTAAATGAGTCTATCTCATATATAAAGTTACCCATAGATCCTACTCTTGATTTTAAACATACTATAGACAGTTTTTTATCAAGAGCAGTGAAGAGAGGTTTAATAGATGTAAAACTACAGGAACAATTGACAGTCGGGGCGCCTAAACATCAATATTTCTACCTTGTCCCTAAAATACACAAATCTTTGGTTAAGCCACCTGGTAGACCAATAGTGGCTGGAAGAGGTTCGCTGACGGAACCACTGTCAGAATATCTGGAATTTAAGCTAAAACCCTTGTTGACATTACTAAGGGCACGTATACAAGATACAACACAATTTTTGAACCTCATGAATGAGTTGCAGGTTTCGACTGATACACATTTAGGCACTCTAGACGTGCAGTCTTTGTATACCAGCATCCCTCACCAAGGGGGTTTAAAGGCGATACACTACTGGATGCTACAGGAAGGTACATATGCTAAGGCAGAGATAGATTTTATCATAAATATTTTACAGATAGTTTTGGAACATAATGTTTTCCAATTTGAAAATCAGTGGTATCTGCAGAGCAAGGGTACAGCAATGGGGGCTACTTTTGCCCCTACATACGCTGATCTGTTTATGGGGTTCTTTGAGGTGGAGTATATATATAACGAACACTTTCCTTTCAAAAATGAATTGGCAATGTGGCGTAGATATTTGGATGACTGTTGGGTAGTATGGCACGGAACATCGTCAAAATGGCAAATGTTAGTGGAATATTTGAATAATAATATATTTGGCATCAAATTTACTGGAGTAATTAATTTATTCACGGTAGATTTTCTAGATGTACATGTCACTAAACTTTTGGACGGTACTATTAAAACAACATTATATAGAAAGCCTTTTTCAAAAAATTCCTTGTTGCATGCAAACAGTTGCCATCCCCCACATGTCATCCGAAATATACCAAAAGCCCAATTTCAACGGATCAGACGTATATGCTCTACATCAGATGAATTTGACACACAAACAGGAATATTAAAACAAAGGTTTCTAGATAGAGGCTATCACAAAGCCATAGTGGAACAGGCATACACTGAGGGTTACCAACTGAATAGATCTCAGACTCTACAATATAAAAACCGTAATGTCCAAGTTAAACATCAGGGAGTAAGGTTTATTACAACATATGGAAGCAACACCTTTAGAATAAAAGAAATTATATCCAAATATTGGTATTTACTTGGTAACGATCCATTTTTTTCAAAAGTGGTAAAGCAACAATGTGAGTTTGGATATAAACGAGGAAAAACGATTGGACAATATTTTTCGGGCTTTAAAAAACAAACCACCAAGATAGAGCATAGATCATTAGGTAGGGCAGGTAGCACTTTTTGTGGAAATTGCAAGTATTGTAAAATAGTGTCAAAAACTTCTTCCTTTACATCAGTAAATACAAATAAAGTGTATGAGATTAGACATCATATCAAATGTACCAGTACCTGGGTAGTCTACATGGCAGTCTGCAAATGTGGAGCATTCTACATAGGGCAGACTTCTTGTAGCTTTAAACAGAGGATTGCACTGCACATAAGTGATATAAAGTGTAAGCGTGTGCGTAGTGCACTATACAAACATACGTTAAGTCATCCTGCTTCTCATTTCATTTTTGTGGGTATCGATAAAGTAAATATGTACGAAAATAATGAATCTTTAGCTCACCAATCATTAACGAAAAAGGAACGAAGATGGATAATCAATTTGGGAGCCCTTTTTAAACCAGGTCTGAATGACCATTGGTAAGGGTTCAAGATAATTTGATCTAATTAAGAATATTACATTTAGGTTAGTTAACAACATAACAGAACATTCACTTTAATTTTAAAGTATCATGAAACAGCTATATTTAGGTGTATATATATAGGCTAATATTGGTATGTATACATACATTATTTTTATGTGTGTATGCATCTAGATATAGCTTTGGATAGGGTAGTGGTATTCACATAGATAGGTAGAATATTGGGAAGACTTACATATAGAGCCATCAAGCCTAAGGTTAATAATACACACAAGCAGTATCATATTTAACAAATTAAGAATTATTGTTTTGAATTCTTATTAAAGTGAAGGTGAACTGCCATATATTTATTGTACATTTAGTAAAAAATAGTAGATTGCATTGATTTTACATATGTATGTGATTGTATTATTGGGGAATTTTCCCTTTAAACAGATGGCTTGGCACTGTATATAAGAATACGTAATGGCGTATTCCGCCACTCACTGATGACGCTCTGTGGAGCGAAACCGGTCTGGAGGGGATTGTGTTCACAATAAAGATGGCGTAATTCACCGAGCTGCCTATGTCTCTTAATAAGTGCTGGAAAGTTTTTGGGACTGTATATATATATATATATATATATATATATATATATATATATATATATATATATATATATACATATACATATATATATATATATATATATATATATATATATATATATATATATATATATATATATATATATATATATATATATATATCTATATATATATATATCTATATATATATATATATATATATATATATATATATATATATATATATATATACATGTATACATATATGTACACACATACACACACATGAATGTATATATATATATATATATATATATATATATATATATATACATACACACACACACACATATATATATATATATTTTTTTTTTTTTACATTTGTTGACCGGGCTAGTCCAACTGGATATATGTCCATTTTCAGTGGAGGCCCGGGGAGAAAAGCTCCACAACACACAGTATTATTTAAGTAAATGACATTCTACAAATGCAGGTACAAATCAGATTTTTGCCATTCCTTGTGATTCTGCTTACAGAATCGTAGTGCTTGTCAGCCATGGTTAGTCATATAAAGAAATCTCTAATAACTCTTTAAACAGTTAACTCACACTCTCCTTATTGTTCATAGAAAAGTAACTTACTTATACAGGTATGGAGATTAATTACCAGAGATAAGTGAGGTAGTTAATCAGGGTTAGCACAGGGGCATAACCACTGTGATTTAAAGTATGGCTTCAATTTTCATCTAAATAGGTTTATTGACGAAAGGGAGGTTAGGTCACTGGGGAGGGAATTCTAGGTTTTACCAAGAGTGTTACAGAAGAGAGAACCACCAGCCAGATTGTTAGTTTTACTTATTTGTACCAGTAATTTATTTGATGAGCATATGGTCTTCAGGTTATTACAGTGGGTGATAAGGTTTGTAAGTATAGGTGTGTTAGTATGTTGATATAGGATTTTGTGGGCAACTGTTAGTTGGTTGAATAGTAGTAGATTTGGCAACTCTAACCATCCTAGTTGTTGAAGACTGTTACAATGATGGGTTGTGTAGGTAGACCCAGTGTCAAATCTGGCAATATTGTTGTAGGACACAGCCAGCTTGTTCAAGCTGCTTTTACATAGCTTAGTATATATATAGTGGAGGCATAAAGAAAGGTAGAGGTTAAGTGGGTACGGGCAATAGTGGTCCTGGCTAGTGGGGTCAGAAACGGATTGATCCTGTAGAGGGAACCCAATTTTTTGTTGACTGTTTTTATAGTACTGTTAATATGGGAATCATAGGTAAGGTTGTTGTCTATTAGTACCCCAAGTAGTTTTGTAGTAGTATCAGGAGATATGAGAGTACCATTACTTGACGTAACATTAAAATTAAGAGGGGGGCCCTACGGGTGGGAGTGAAAAGTAGCAATTTTGTTTTTTGTTTTTTTTTGGGGTTCAAGATGAGACATTGGTGCAGTATCCATTTTTTGACTTTATTAAACACGTTTTGCGTTAGGTACTGTAGGTCTCCTGGAGAAGTGGCAGAGTATATTAATGTGGAATCATCTGTGTACTGGATACAGGTAGCTTGAGGTATTGTAGAATGTAGGTCATTTATAAAAATAGAAAATGGAAGAGGACCTAATGTGGAGCCTTGAGGGACACCAAGGGCAATTGGGAGGTGGGAACAGCCTGCTGCCTTTTGATTAAGTAGGATTGGAAACATTGTATAGCCATAGTGTCTAGTGACAGGTTTTTGAGTATGTTTATGAGTAAGGTGTGGTTAACCATATCAAGTGCTTTTGACAGATCAATAAAGAGGGCAGAGGTTATAGTGTCGTTGTGATTTTTATTAATACAGTCAGAGAAGGATAGAAGAGCAGAAGTGGTGCTATGAAATGGCCTGAAACCATGTTGACAGTTAGCTAGCAAGTTGTTTTCCAGGAGGTAGTTTAACAGTTGTTTATGAATGCATTTCTCCATGACTTTTGCCAGTGGAGATAATATGACTATCATTAGAGTTACCTCTTTTATGCAAGGGGATAATATGTGAAATTTTCCAGATTATTGGGATAGTTCCTTCAGTAATGGTTCTATTAATCAGGATGGGTATGGGGTAGACTATGGCTTTTGCAGCTTTTTGCAGGTATTCTGCAGAGAGTAGGTCTGCAGAGAGGGTGGTAGGTTTAAGTTTTTGGATAAGTGTACAGACAAGGGATGTAGGAACAGGTTGAAAGTGAAATGATGGGGATGGGTTAGAGATGGCGGTGGATGAAGATGATGTGTCAGAGGATAGCTGATTGGCTAGAGATTGAATTATCTCTTTGAAGAACGTGTTAAAGGTATTGGGTATTTGCTTGGGACTGTTGTGATCAGATCCTAAAGGGGTGGTTGTGACTGAATGGCCTGGGTGTAGGAGATAATTGATGCCTGACCAGAATTTTTGTGGTTTGTTTTGGTGGGTTTGTTGGAGCTGAAAGTAGAAGTTTTGTTTGTCTAACAGTATGGCTTTTTTTGTTTCATTTCCTATCTGTCTAAACTTTAATTTATCAGCAGGACTTTTAGTAGTATGCCAGTTGGCCCAGAGTTTATTTCTAAGGAGGATTTTTTGTTTGGTAGCTTTAGAGAGCCAAGGGGCTGGTTTTGTCCTAGTTCTAATTGTGCGTGTTGGTGCATGGTAGTCTAGAATAGCTAAAAATTTAGAAGTAAAGTTTTTCACTGCTTCTTCTAATGGTAGGTGTTTCAGGGATGGCCAGTCACATGCCTGAAGTTCTTTTTGAAAGCTGTCAGGGTTAAAATCTTTGTTGGTTCTTATTGTCCTGTAGGTGGTTGGGTTTTGAATGTCACTTTTATATCTGATTAAGAAGGTGAGTGAGTGGTCACTCATATCTTCAGGGAGGGTCCCTACTTTGTAATTTTGGTGATGACTACTTATGAGAATCCAGTCGAGGGTGCTTTCTTTATTATTAAGTTTATTGGTCCTTGTGGAGGATGTAATGGTTTAAGTGAAGGTGTGTAGGTTAATGTAAGTAGAAGGCTGTTCAGAGGTACAGCTCTTCCAGTTGATATTAAAGTCACCAAGTACTATGGTTTCTTGTGGGTAAGTAGTGGAAAGCCAACTAAGACTATCCTCTAGGGTGTTAGTGTTATTGCCTGGAGGAAGGTGAATACAGATGATATAGATAGATTTCCATCTGTTAAGTTGAATTTTGGATATGAGAATTTCTGATTACTAGTTAATGGTGGTTTTGCGTTTATAGAGGTCACCTTTAATTCAGATTTATATAGGATAGCTACTCCCCCACCTTTCTTAGCTTTGCGGCCTAGTCTCAAGATATTGTATCCAGGTGGAATAACCTCATTGTCTTGTGTTGATGCCTTGAGCCATGTTTCAGTGAGACATAGGATGTCAAATGAATGTACATGAATGAGGGCATGTAGGTGGGCAACTTTATTATTTATGCTCCGAATATTAAGATGGGCTATTAGGAGTGAGTTAGAGGGTCTGGTGAGCAATTGTGTATAGGTAGAAGTTGGGAGTGTTGGGCTCCATAGCTGTGGTAGAGTATGGGCCAGGATTTGGGTGGATATCACCATCAATTAAGGAGTGAACCTGAATTCTCAGTGTAAGTTTTAGTTGTTTATATATTAGGGTCTGTAATTTTCTAGCTTTTGAACTGTAGTATTTAATGTAAGTCAGTCTATGATATTTAGCTGGTAAGTAGTTAGGTGAGCTCAGTAAATTTGTTTGGTTATGTGAGTCTATAAGTGTGTGTGTGTGTGTGTGTGTGTGTGTGTGTGTATATATATATATATATATATATATATATATATATATATATATATATATATATATATATATATATATATATATATATATATATACACATATATATATATATATATATATATATATATATATATATATATATATATATATATATATATATATATATATATATAGATATATAGATATATAGATATATAGATATAAAAACACAAAAACTTTGTAACTTATAACTTGAGAGACTGGAAGCAAAAAATCACCGAGGCTGAACTGTTGTTTAGCGCTTTCATTCCTTTATTGATAGTAGGAACATCAGAACTAAACATTTTTTAGTAAAAAATGTTTTAAATACTATGCACGCAGGAGTAAATAATTTAAATATGATGTCATTAATGTAAAAGTAGGGAAATAAAATTTATAAACATATCTACCAATGATGACTTTGTAAAAATAAGAAAATAAAAGTTATGAACATTTAAACCAATGACAACTTCTCTCTGCTCATTGTGGACCAATAGACAGTCAGATAGTTTCCACCAATAATAGCTTTTATATGCAAATATTGACCTATGATAGAGAAAACCGAAGTTAATGCTTAGTTGTACAGAGCCAATAACAGGTCTAGGAACAGGTGTAACAACCAATTATATTGTTTTTCAAGTGGACCAATGTAATGCACATTTTACATTGAGGGATTCATTGAGACCTGAAGGGGTTTCAGAGTTTAATAGTAACTGTCAATGAAGTTCTTTTAATTCTAGTAATGTTTTACAGTCCCCAAAAAATTGTCCAATTTGTTCTAACACTATGAATTTGAAGCCGGTAAAGTTTGTGCATACCATACTGTGCTTGCCAAAAGAACCAAAACAGAATATGTCTCAGAACTCCTAGACTATTACTTCAAGTCCCAATAGTCCAGAGCTCAGAGTTCTATCTCCAGGACTCCTGGCAATTCCTCAATGAGATTTTCTGCTTCAAACCCCCAAAACCAGACCAAAATCTCATACTCCTTATGTTACACATCACAGCCTTATACCCTAGCATCCTACATAAAGTGGGTATCACTGTGGTAAAAGAGTACGTCATCAAATATAGGAACCTCCACCATACAGACACTCTCTGCACCCTACTTAAACTAGTCCTGGAGAATAATTTCTTCTCCTTCAATGGCACCATCCTTCATCAACTCAAAGGAGTAGCGATGGGAGCCAGGATGGCTCCAGCATATGCCAATCTACTGCTGATGGAAGGGTTCAAACAATTAGCACTCTATAGATGCTATATTAATGACATGTTCCTGCTCTTTGAAGGCTCCCAGGACCAACCTAATTTCCTCATAAGTGAAGTACAGAACAGTATTCAGTTCCTTAAGTTCTCCATAGCAGGAATGGGCGTAGAAGTCCACTTCCTAGACATTACCATTTCCTTCATACTTAAAGATTACAGCTTCAAGTCGAAGCTGTACAGGAAGCCCACCCACAGGAATAACCTCCTGGACTACAGAAGCCAACACTCTGACTTCGTCAAAAAGAACGTAGTGAAAGGGCAATTCGTACGCATCAGCAGAACAGTAAGTGAAGACTCTGACTATGAAAAAGAAAGCAAACAGCTTTGCACGCTATTCATCCAAAAGAACTACCCACAAGATCTAGTGACAAGACTAGCCTAGAAAGTAGCCGAAAACAGGCACACAAGACACCTGCCCATACTGAAATATGGGTTCACAGCCAAACCTAAAGACAGAGAAGACCATACCCCTCGCTTTCCTATCCCCATCTCCACAGATGCAGAAGCAATAAGGGTAATTATTCTCACCCATTGGGACATCCTCCTCAGCAATCCAGACCTGCAGAAAGCTCTAGGCAAGCAACCAGACTTCTGCAATAAAAGGACTATGTCCCTGAAAAAAGGACTGTAGGCCTACAACGGCCCTAGCAACAACCAACCCCCTACCCAACTTGGCACATCCCCATGTGGCTAGTGTAATTGCTGCCAATACATACTCACAGGGGACCACACCACTGTAACCACCAGAACTCTGCTAACTAAATTCTATAACAGCTACCACTGTAATACCACCAACATGGAATACGTAGCCAAATGCTTCCACTGCATAGCATTCTACATAGGCATGACTATAAGGAGACTCTCAGACAAAATTAGGGAACACTATCAAGCAATCAGGAGCAAGGACCCCTGCAATGCACCTGCCAAACACTCAGCCTATTGCAAAATCCCCCCCCAAATTCATGTTCCAAGTTTTAGAACAGGTAACCACCTTCAGTGGAGAGTCCAGTACCCCCCTGGAGGTCAGGGTATTAAAGTGGCAAACAGAGCTAAGAGCAGAACAAGCCCCACGGCTCAATGGAAATGTCAACATCAAATGTATGTTAAATTAGCTAACTAGCATCCCAAATCTGACATACACATACACATCACTAAATTAAGTCTCACCAACTAAGTCTCGCAAGCACTTGATCGTTATGTTAATATGTATCTATAAATAAGAGTTCTCATGTCCACTGTATCACATTTGTGAAGAAGTTCAAAGGTAGTTGCAAAATAAACTAGTGAACAAAAGTGCTTAAATGGAACCCTGAACTCCTGTGTGTGTTTATTCCACTGATCAACCAGGTTTTTATCCACATACTAGTTACAGGCACCTGGAATTAGTGCATTTTTCTACACACACACACACACACACACACACACACACACACACACACACACACACATATATATATATATATATATATATATATATATATATATATATATATATACATATATACATACACACATATATATATATATATATATATATATATATATATATATATATATACATATATACATACATTATATATATATATATATATATATATATATATATATAGTACAGTTGTGTACACTTACCATAAATGCAGATGTTCAAGTGCATTCACTGTTGCAGTTATTACATTCGGGTTATCTGCTTGCAATAGCCCTCAGTCGGCCTGATTAACAAAGTCTTGGGTTCTGCGTCGGTTGCTGTCCTATAACATCAGGTCGTCAGGGGTATAAAACATGCAGCCGACGCCATTACATCAGTTTTTCTTGCCCCAGATGTCAGGTGTCCCCCTAATGGGAAGCAATTAAATATAAAAGTACAATGATATACCTCCAACAAAAAATCAAATACACCAAAAAAGGTTTTGAAGCATAGTAAAGGAAAGTAGAGGTATAGCCAAAAGAAGTTAGGGGGCTGGAGGGCGGGTAACCAGGACTGCAACAGTGAATACACTCAAACATCTACATTTATGGTAAGTGTACACAACTGTACTATGTTCTTCGTGTTTTACTGTTGCAGTCATTACATTTGGGTAGTTTCCCAAAGCTATCGTTGGGAGGAGGAATTTAGATTGCATTAGGGCCAGCTATAAGGCCCTGCAAGACTGCAGTGGCAAAGCAAGCTCTGGATTTGGTAAATGATAATGCTTGGTGAAAGTATGTACAGAACTCCAGGTAACAGCTTCTAAGATGTCCCTGGTTAGGGATACCTCTGAGAAAGGCTGTAGAGGTAGATGCAGCCCTGATGGAGTGAGGTCTGATCCCCTGGGGGGATAGGTTTTCCATGGTGCTTATAGCAGAAATGAATGCAATGGTTTATCCATTTAGAAATGATTTGCTTTGAAATAGCCTTCCCCTCTGCCCCTGCAGCAAATGCCACCAGCAGTTGTTCAGATTTCCTTTGAGGTTTAGTCCTGTCCAAGTAGAATCTAAGTTGTCTGTGCACATCTAAGGAATGCAGTATCCATTCCCCTTTATTCTGTGGATTGGGAAAGAAGGTTTGCAAATAAATGGACTGATTAAGAGCCACACTGGATACCACCTTGGGCATGAAGGATGGATTGGTTCTGAGGGACACCCTGTCTGCATGAAAGATGATGAAAGGTGCCACTGCCATAAGGGCCTGTAATTCAGATAACCTTCTAACTGAAGTGATTGCTAAAAGGAAAACTGTTTTCCAAGAAAGACATTTTAAGTCTGCAGTAGCAGCTGGCTCGAAAGGAGGTAGAGTGAGTTTCTCCAAGACAAAGTTAAGGTCCCAGGCTGGGGTTGGAACTCTCCTGGGTGGTCTCAAATTTTTGGCCCCTCTGAGGAACTGCTTGAGCAGTGGATGAGAGAAGAGGGGAGTTTCTGTGTTATAATGAGCTGAAATGGCTGAGGCGTGGATTTTAATGGAGGAAAAAGACAGGCCCTTGTGGAGCATCTCAGTTAAGTATTGTAAAATCTGAGGTAAATTGGGTGCTGCTGTGCTCATCCCTAGAGATTGGTCCCAGGCACAGAATCTTTTCCATTTTTCAGCATAAGATTTTCTAGTACTAGGCCTACTTGCCTCTAAAATTATATCCATCACAGTTATACTGAGGGATGGTAAAGGAGAGATTATGTAATTAGCCAGGCTGCAAGGTTCAGTGTTAGAAGCTGAGGGTGCAGGATCTGGTTCTCCTGCTGAGACAATAGGGAAGGAGTCTGAGGCAGGTGCCATGGGGATAACCGTGACACACTGCGCAGGAGGGGTACCAGTGTTGGCGCAGCCAGTCTGGAGCAATCAAAATCATCCTTGGTTTGTCCTGTTTGATTTTTAGTAGAGAGCAGAGGCAGAGGGGGGAAGGCAAAAACTGATAGGTTTTTCCAGATGAAGGACAGAGCATCCACTTTCCAGGCTTGTTTGTGGGGAGTTCCTGTGCAAAATGTGTCCAATTGGTAGTTCTGGGGAGAGGCAAAGAGGTCTATATCTGGGCTCCCCAATTTGCTTGTCAACATGTTGAAAATCCTTGGTTCCAGTTTCCACTCGTGTGGGTCCATGAGGTTTCTGCTTAGTCCGTCTGCCAGTGTATTTAATTTTCCTGGCAGAAATTGAGCTTGTAGGTGCACTTGGTAACTCAAGGCTGTGTTCCACAATGCCATGGCTAGTCTGCAGAGGGGGTAAGAATGTTTACCCCCCTGCTTGTTTATGTACCACATAACAGTGGTGTTGTCCATCTTTATCATTACTTGTCCTGGAAAAATGTGGTCCTTGAAGGCTGTCAGAGCATTCTGTACAGCTAACATTTCTTTTTGATTGATATGCAGGTGCATTTGACTTGGGTTCCATTTGCCCTGAATGCACTTCCCCGCCAGGTGAGCCCCCCATGCCTAGTATGTTGCATCTGTTGTTAGAGTTTGGGTGGTAGGGGGTGGTGTGAAAGGTAGTGCCTTGTTTTGGTGGCAGGCCTCTGCCCACCAAGGGAACTCTAGACATAGGCAAGTATGATAGGAATCATTGTTTCTAGATCCTGAGAATGTTGACACCATAGGCTTTTTGCCTACCACTGTAGTTTCATCATACGCAGTCTTGCATATGGAATTAGAAGAATGCAGGAGGCCATGAACCCCAAGGCTTGCAGTATCTGTCTTGCAGATAGCAGGGTTTTAGTGGCCACTTGTTTGAAGCCGGTTGTCAAATGAATTTGTTTCTCTGGCGTGAGGTAAGCCATCTGGGAAGTTGTATTCAAGCTTGTTCCCAGGAATATAATTTGTTGACAGGGTACCAGGTGTGATTTATTTTCATTTATGGTGTACCCCAGACAAGTTAGAACCCTTTGTACAAAAGCCAGATGATTCAAAAGTATGTCCAGGCTTTCTGCCTGAATTAGACAATCATCCAGGTATGGCTATATTTGAATATCGCTTTGCCTGCAAAATGCAATAACTGGAGCTAGGCACTTTGTGAAGACCCTGGGCACAGTAGATAAGCCAAAGGGCAGTGCATAGAAAGTACAGTTTTGTACCTACCATAAATGTAGATGTTCGAGTGTATACACTGCTGCAGTCATTACACTTGGGTTATCCTGCCGTCAGGCGGTTCCCCAGTTGGCCTGAGTTCCAAAGTCTTGGTCCGGCGTCGGTTGCTGTCATCTCCTCCCTGATGTCAGTGCGACAGGAGTATATAACATGCAGCCAACACCATTTTCTTCAGTTTTTCTTGCCCCAGATGTCAGGTGCCCCCAAATAGGTAGGCAATTCAAATTGCTAATAAAACATACATAAGAAATGCAAACAACATACTTTCAGCTACCAGCAAATACTCCCCATAGTTAGTAAGGGTAGAAGACATAGATATGTACCAGCCAGCAAAAAGAAGGTGATTACCATCCAAAGATCTCGATCGTAAAAGTCAATATAGTCCCAGGAACACCAAAACGAGAATCACCACGATGTAGTCAGATAAAAATTCTTTATTAGTAAAATAACAAGCGCTTTCACATACTATCCAGTATACTTCATCAGGTTACAATCCATTGACAAATGCTAAGCACTTATATAACTACAGAATAAAGGGGAGAGACTACTGCACAGAAAGTCCTATATAGGGACAGTACCATGTAAAAAGTGTAATATGTGTAAATATATTTTAACAGATGATCATTTTTATGTACCAGTAATTAATCAAGATTACCATTTTAAAATACAAGCTACTTGTGACACTGTTAATGTCATATACTTAGCGACATGTACTAAATGTGAGGCATATTATGTAGGTTTAACTACAAGGAGATTAAAGAACCGAATATATAATCATATTTATGAAATTAGGAAGTCTATATTAACCAATGCATTAGCTAAACATATAAATACTTATCATGATCATAGTTTTTATTTTCGAGTTATAGATATAGCTAAACGTGTTAAACTAGGAGGGAACATTATGAATCATCTAGAGAATATTGAACTGGAATGGATATTGCGGCTAAGAGCCCATATACCCCCTGGACTTAATAGCACTGTTAGTTTAAAATCTGTTTTAGCATCTAGATGAATTGTATATTGAGAGTTCTTAGTGATAATCAAATTCTATTATTGTTATATTTTTGATTATTCTTTTTACATATCTATCATGTTAAACATATACTTTTACCTACTATTATATGTTCATGTATTTTTATTTTTACTTTCATTACTATTATTATTATTATCATCTTTAATCTATATTATTCAACTTGCACTTTTTAGACATGTATTTTTATATTATATGAATTATTAAATAAGAATATAAATAAATTTATAGATGTTGCTATAATCATAAAATAGATACAGTTGATGTATATATGTCTAAATATTATACATATATTTCTATAGAAGCCTTATATACATACTTCTACATGTGCTTTATTTTATTTTATTATTTATATTATTTGATATTGAATATTTAAATATTTGAATAATTTTATTTATTTGATATTTATATATAATATATTACATACATTTTTTGTTTGTTAATTGAATTCGAGACATAAACAAACAAGTCATAAATACAAGTCTAAATGTTGCCAGTAACTGCTTGGATTACTAAAATCTATTGAATGTTCCTTTAAATGAAGAGATTTAACCTATTAACTTGCTTAATTAGCTTGGTTTATAATTAATTAAGAAAAGAGCGGGAAATTAGGCAATTAACTGTTGTTATATAAGTGCTTAGCATTTGTCAATGGATTGTAACCTGATGAAGCATACTGGATAGTATGCGAAAGCGCTTGTTATTTTACTAATAAAGAATTTTTATCTGACTACATCGTGGTGATTCTCGTTTTGGTGTTCCTGGGACTATGTACCAGCCAGTAAGAGGGGAAGGAGGGAGGGTAACCTGGACTGCAGCAGTGTTTACACTCGAACATCTACATTTATGGTAGGTACAAAACTGTACTATGTTCATCGTGTTACACTGCTGCAGTCATTACACTTGGGTGGAATCCCAAAGCTGAGGTAGGGTGGCTGGTTCTATAAGGCATTAGGGGTGGCTATAAAGCCCTGCAGCACTGCAGTGGCAAAGCCAACTCTGGATTTAGAGTATAGAGGCAGATGGTAATGCTTGGTGAAGGTATGTACAGAACTCCAAGTTGCTGCTTCCAAAATATCCTTGGTAGGTACTCCCCTGAGGTAGGCAGTTGAAGTGGCTGTTGCCCTGGTGGGTTGAGATCTAATGCTGCTGGGTACAGGTTTTCCATGGTATGTGTAGCAGAAACGTATACAATGTCCTATCCATTTTGAAATAGTCTGTTTTGAAATGGCTTTTCCCTGTGCTCCTGCAGCATATGCTACCAATAATTGCTCAGATTTTCTGAAAGCTTTGGTTTTGTCCAAGTAGAAGCGTAACTGCCTGTGAATGTCCAAAGAGTGCAGTAGTCTCTCTCCTTTATTCTGTAGTTTAGGATATAAAGTTGGCAGGTGAATAGTTTGGTTTAGAGCCACACTGGATACCACCTTTGGCATAAACGTAGGGTTAGTTCTTAAAGACACCCTGTCCTGGTGGAAAATGAGGAAATGTTCCACTGCCATTAGTGCCTGTAATTCTGAAACTCTTTGTGCTGATGTTATTGCCAGGAGCAGAGCAGTTTTCCAAGAGATATATTTTAATTCTGCTGTGTTAGCTGGCTCAAAAGGAGGTAAAGTTAGTTTTTCCAAAACAAAGTTGAGGTCCCAAGTTGGAGTAGGTGCTCTACGGGGTGGTCTTATGTTTTTAGCCCCTCTGAGGTACTGTTTTAACAGAGGATTAGAAAAAATTGGTGGATCCGTGTTGTAATGAGCAGAGATGGCAGAGGTGTGGATCTTGATGGATGAGAAGGAGAGGCCTTTGTCCAGCATCTCAGTTAAGTATTGTAGTATCTGAGGAATGTTTGGGACAAGAGGGTCAAGGCTGTGAGCTTGGTTCCAGGCACAGAATCTCTTCCATTTATCCGAATAGGCTTTCCTGGTACTTGGCCTTCTGGCCTCAAGAATGACATCCATAACAGCTTTGGAGAGAGACATTGCTTTCTTGACTAAGGAATCTTCCATGCAGCTAGGTTTACGGTCTTTAGCTGGCTGTGTAGTATTTGATTGTTGTGCTGAGTCAGCAGATGTGGGATTTGAGGCAAAATCCATGGTGGTTCTTGTGGTAAGCTCCTTAAGATTGGGTACCAGTGCTGGCGTGGCCAGTCTGGTGCAATCAGGATCATCTTTGGTTCTTCTTGCCTGGCTTTTATGAGTACCTTTGGCAGGAGAGGTAGTGGTGGGAAAGTGTATACTTGTAGGTTCTCCCAGCTGAATGAGAGGGCATCCACTTTCCATGCTTGTGGATGGTAACTCCTTGTGCAGAATTTTTGTAGCTGGCAGTTTATTTGGGATGCAAACAGATCTATGTCCGGGCTCCACCATTTCTGTGTTATCATTCTGAATATTTGTGGATTCAATTCCCATTCGTGGGGATCCATGATGTTTCTGCTCAAGTCGTCTGCCAGTGTGTTTTTCTCTCCTGGCAGGAATAGTGCTTGCAGATGAACTTGAAGGTTTATAGCTGTGTTCCACAAGGTCATGGCTTGTCTTCATAGGGGGTAGGAGTGAGTGCCCCCATGCTTGTTTATGTACCACATAACTGTGGTGTTGTCTGTCTTTAGTAGTAGTTGTCCTGGATGCAGCAGGTCCTTGAAAGCTATAAGGGCATTTTGTACAGTTAGCATCTCTTTTTGATTGATGTGAAGATGCCTTTGTTCTGCGGGCCCCGTGCCCTGAATACATTTGCCTGCCATGTGTGCTTCCCAGGTGTAATCCGATGCATCTGTTGTCAGTGTTTGCCTGGCTGTGGGTTGTGTAAAAGGCTGTCCCTTGTTGAGGTGACAAGCTTGAGGCCACCATTGAAACTCCCGTTAAAGGCAAGGGATTAGTGGTATAACTGTTTCCAAACTTTGACAGTGTTGAGACCATACATTCTTTAGGTACCATTGTAGTTTCCTCATATGCAGTTTGGCATATGGAATTAGTGGTATGCAGGATGCCATGTAACCCAAGGCCTGCAGAATTTTTCTTGCAGGGAGTTGGGTCTTTGTTGCCATCAATTGAAAGTATTGAGTCAGTTGTCTTTGCTTGTCTGGTGTGAGATAAGCCATCTGGGCCATTGTGTTCAAGCTGGCACCCAGGAATATAATCTCTTGTGAGGGCACTAGTTTTGATCTCTTTTCGTTTACTGTGTACCCCAGGCAACTTAGTAACTTTTTTACAAACGCCAGATGCTTTAGAAGAATGTCCTTGCTCTCTGCTTGAATCAGGCAGTCATCCAGGTACAGATAAATTTGAATTCCTTTCTGTCTGCAAAATGCAATTACTGGTGCCAGGCACTTTGTGAAGACCCTGGGTGCAGTAGATAAGCCAAAGGGCAGTGCAGAGAATTGGTACTGCATTGAACCAGCTATGAATCTGAGGTATCTTCTGCAGTTTTGTCTGATATGGACATGCAGGTATGCCTCCTTGAGGTCCAAAGTCATGAGCCAAGCTTTCTTGCCCAGCATGGGAAGAAGCTGCTGTAATGTCAACATTTTGAATTTTGGAACATCCAGGTAAATGTTTAGAGATGAAAGATCCAGAATGGGCCTCCAGGCTTTGTCCTTTCTGGGTACTAGAAAGAGTCTTGAGTAAAATCCTTGTCCTTGCTCCTGTGATGGTACCTTTTGAATAGCTCTCATATCCATGAGTGCTGTAATTTGTTTTTGAGCCTCTGCCCATTGATTTGGTGGCAGATTTGGCATTCCTTTTAACCTTGGCAGAGTGTGAAAGTGGAACCTGTAACCTTGAAATACAATGTTGAGAACCCATTTGTCTTTGGTGATCATTTGCCAATTGTGGTAGAAGAGTGCCAGTTTTCCTCCCAAGGGGGCTGCCAAGAAGGATTTGTTTGGCAACTGTAGTGGGAAGTCATTGGGGCTGCTTTTTATATGGTTGGGGCCTGTCTTCCCTTTCTTTCTGGCCTGATGCAACCCATTGTCGAGGCCTATAAGGACCTTGTGTTTGACCTATACCTCTTGGACGTCTGTATCTTCCCCTTTGAGGTCTGTCTGTAATTGGAAAGGACCAATTCTTAGCTGGCCAGTTTCTGCTAAATCTAGGAGGCTGAACCTGTAAGAAATCCCTCACTGTTTGCATAGATTTTGCCTTATCCTCCATTTTCTTTAATACCTCTTCTGCCTTAACTCCAAACAACACATCCTGCTGCAAAGGTGCATCCAATAATTTTGCTTTAACATGATCTGGTAACGTATGTTCTTTTAACCAAGCATGTCTCCCAATGACAGAACCTGTAACAGCGGCCCTGCAAGAGACCTCTAGAGAATCAAAACCACATTGCAAAGTATGCTTTCCCACTTGTTCAGCTGCATGCAATAAATCCTGCATTTCTTTAAAATTAGGAGGATCTAATTCTGAAAGCATTTTCTGTTTTAACTGAGACAGTAGAAATTGCTGATATTTTAGCATGTGAAATTGGCAATTTAAGGCTCTCGTTGCTAAAGTTGCAGACATACATACTTTCTTTCCCCATCTGTCTAATGCTCTGGAATCTCTGTCAGAGGGAACTGGATTCTTGGCTGATGAGGCCTTAACTTCTGGGTTCCTGAAAAATAGTTTCAGGGTCAGCTACAGGGCTTTTATACAGAAATTTATGTGAGTCAGGGACTCTGTAGTGTCTGTCAGGTTTAAAAGGGGCTGGAGGTAAGGAATCAGGATTTAAGCTGGATTCAGTATACACATCATCCACAATATTTAGCACTGGCGGAATAGCAAGGGGTCTGTGTTGAGGTAATAAAAGGAAGTCTCTGAGCCTTTTCTTGGATTCTGAGTAATCCTGGCCTTCCCAGAGGAAATGCTCCCTCATGGTATGTAGGGTTTCCCCAAAGGAGTAGTCCTCAGGTGGTGAGGCTGATGGAATTGATTCCTCAGCATCAGAATCCTCATAAGGGGGTAAAGAGTATCCTAGGTCTGAGGATGAATCAGAAGAGATGGACACCTGGTCGGATGAGTCATAGTCTTCATCCTGTCTAGGCCTTTTATCAGGAGGGAGATGGGACCCCCTGATCAGGGTGATTAGGTCTTTGGCCATTTTGAGCATTTGTTTCTTAGGCATGGAGGCCTGTCCTGTAGAATGCTGTATTTGTTTCTTTGATTTTAAAGGAGGCTTAGACTTAGCTGAGGGTTTAATGCTTAACTGAGTAGGTCTGAAGACACCCTCTGAAGCTGTGGGTTGCTCAGCTACTCCGGATCCCTCTGAAAGGTTGGTCTCGGTAGGCTGAATAACTTGTGCGTCCGAAGGCCCAGCCATCTCCATGTGGGAGTCAGAGATGGCCTGTGGTTCTACAGAAGCGGTCGTCAGGGGCTGCGAAGGCACCTCGCTGAAAACCGGAGAACCGGCGACTGGCCTAGAAGAGGCTTCGTCATCAGTTTTAGGCCTCGGATGCCTATCCTTGCTTTTTGTGTATTCCGATCATCGGAAGTTCCGATGGCATGGTATAATTGAATTTTCTACCAAAATAATATTGGTCAAAATCAAACCGACGTTTAATAGTGCGCTTGTTAAACCTAGCATAAAACCGGTAACCAGTGACGTTGTGGTCTGGGCCTAGGCATGGGATACAATAGGAATGGAAATCCTTATGAGATATTTGCTTCCCACAAGAAATACAGTTATTAACTTTCACTGACATCGGTCTGAGGCAAGAAAAGGTTTCTCCAATGGGGTACCTAGCTTTGTAGAAGACTTTGGTTCTGGATTCGGAATGAAAATCTCAGGAGACGGCCGACCGGCACTTGCGAACTGCTTTTGCTTCGGGCACTGTGCGGCAAGAAAGACTGGAGAAAATGGCGTTGGCTGCATCTTATATACCCCTGTCACACTGACGTCAGGGAGGAGGTGACAGCAACCGTTGCTGGACCAAGACTTTGGAACTCAGGCCGACTGGGGACCCGCCTGACGGTAGGATAACCCAAGTGTAATGACTGCAGCAGTGTAACACGATGAACATCTGATAGTGCATGTAGGCTGCTTTGAAGTGTAGGTATCTTTGCAAGATTCCCTGATTATGATGTGCAGGTATGCTTCTTTTAAATCTAGTGTTGCCAACCAGGCATCTTTGCCTAGCATAGGAAGTAACTGGTGAAGAGTCAGCATCTTGAATTTTGGAATCTCCAAAAAGGTGTTTAGAGTGGACAGGTCCAGCATAGGATGCCATGAATTGTCTTTTCTGGGTACCAGGAAAAGTCTTGAGTAGAAACCTTGTCCCTTTTCCTCATCTGGTACCAGCTAAATAGCTCCCATGCTTAAGAGAGAATGAACTTGTTTTTGGGCCTCTGCCCACTGATTTGGGGGTAGGTCCGGCCACCTGCTTGGTGTTAGCAATGTGTGGAAGTGAAATCTGTATCTCTGGGACACTATATTTAAACCCCATTTGTCCTGGGTAATGAGTTCACAATTATTTGCATGAAGAGCAATCTTTCCCCCCAAAGGGGCAGTCAGTTGATAAGTGCTTGGAAATTTTAAAAGGAAGTCATTGAGACAGTTTTGGAAGTGGAGGCCCCCCACTGCTTAGTTCTGTGTGTCCCCTGGGACTGAAACCTAGGGTTCTTGCTGTGTCTGGGTTTGGCTTGAGAAGACCTGGAAGGGGCTGGAAAGGATCAATTCATAGAGGGCTAGTGCCTACTAAATCTAGGAGGCTGAACGTGTAAAAAATCTTTAACAGTTTACATAGATTTAGCTTTATCTTCCATCTTTAAAAGAACTTCCTCAGCCTTGTTGCCAAAAAGGTGGTCCTGATTTAAAGGAGCATCCAACAATTTAGCTTTAACATGATCAGACAAAGATTGCTCCTTAAGCTAAGCATGCCTTCTGAGCACAGACCCAGTAACAGCAGCCCTGCAAGAGGCCTCTAATGAATCAAAACCACATTGCAAATTATGTTTGCCAACTTGTTCAGCAGAATGTATTGAATCCTGTAATTCTTTATTTTCCACACAGTCAGGAATCAACATCATTTTCTGTTTAAGCAATCCAATAACATGTTGTTGATACTTTAACATATGAAACTGACAGTTTAAAGCCCTAATGGCCAAGGTTGCAGAAGTGTAAACCTTCTTACCCCATCTATCCAGTGCCCTGGAGTCCCTATAATATGGGGTAGGATTTTTAGCAGTAGAAGCCTTAATCCCTTGGGCCCCAGTGAAATGGTCTCTGGATCAGCAATAGGATTTTTAAAAAGGAACTTGTGTGACTCAGGAACCCTGTAATATCTGTCAGGATTTCTGGGAGCAGGAGGCAAGGAATCAGGTGCCAAACTAGATTCTGAAAAAGTATCATCAACAATGTCTAGTACAGGAAGAATATCTAAAGGTCTATGCTGAGGGAGGAGTAAGAAATTCCTAAACCTCTTTTTTGAATCCTGGCTTTCCCAGTGGAAATGCTCCCTTAGAGTACTTAACGTTTCGCCAAAAGAACAATCCTCTGGAGGGGCAACAGAGGGAATAGAGTCCTCTGCATCAGAATCCTCATAAGTAGATAAGGGCAAATTCAGATCATCAGAAGAATCAGAAAAATCAGAATCCTGGTCAGAAGATTCATAAACAACTTCAGTCCTAAGTCTCTTAGAAGGGGGACGTTGGCTTTCCCTGATTAGAGTTATAAGATCTTCAGACATTCTTATCATTTGTTTTTTTTTTTTGTTTTTTTTTAGGCATAGAGGCTTGAGCATGTGGCCTGGGCGTCGTTTTTTTAGGCATGGTTCGAGATTTAGGCCTAAGGAGGCATTGGTTTAATATGCAAGTCCATAGGCCTGAATACACCCTCAGAAGCCGGTGCCTGCACAGCGGCTCCAGACCCATACAAGGTAGAGACATCCGCGGGTTCCATAGTTGAAGCATCTCATGGGTATCAGTAGAGGCCTGCGAATCAGAAGTAGCGGGTATCAGGGGCTGCGAAAGTGCCTCACTGAGTACCGGCGAACTGGCGACTGGCTTAAAAGAAGCGTCGGCGGCAGTTTTGGACCTCGGTTGCCTGTCTCTGTCTTTATCTTTGCATTTTTAAAGAATCCTTGTAGTCGGATGGCTAACAGACGATATTTCTGGTTAATAAAACCGAGAACCAAAATATTTAGAGACGAAAATATACCGACGATGGACAGTGCGCTGATTAAATAAAGCACAAAACTGACAGCAAGGTATGTCATGGTCAGGGCCTAGGCAAGGAATACAGTTTGTTTGTTTGTGTCTTTCAGCTTTTCCTGGTTAGGGGCCGCCACAGCAGAACTCCGGTCCGCTAATGACTGGCAGTTGATTTTTGCATACAGGCTTGCCAGGCCTGATGTACAACCTTCAACGAAGGTACGCCCATTCATGCATGTCTCCACGCAGAAGACGCTCTAGCTGAGAATTGAACCAGACAGCGTCTTACTGTGAGGCGACAACGCTACCGCAGCACCACCACTGCGATGAAAAACTTTATGAGGTATTTGTTTTCCACAAGTAATGCAATTATTAACTTTTACTGACATCGGTAAGGAGCAAGAAAAAGTTTCCCCAATGGGGTACTTAGCTTTAGTTGAAGACTTCGGTTCTGAAACTTGAAAATGAAAATTTCAGGAGTCGGCTGACCAGCATTTGCAAACTGCTTCTGCTTTGGGCACCGCATGGCAAGAAAGACTGATATAATGGCATCAGCTGCATGTTTTAGACCCCTGATGACCTGACGTCATGGAAGAAGGGACAGCAACAGATGCAGAACCCAAGACTTTGTTAATCAGGCCGACTGAGGGCTACCTGCAGCAGATAACCCAAATGTAATGACTGCAACAGTGAAACACGAAGAACACACACACACACACATATATATATTTACATATATACATACACACACACACACACACACACACACACACACACACACACACACATATATATATATATATATATATATATATATATATATATATATATATATATATATATATATATATATACACAACATACATATGTATATTTACATACATACATAAACACACACACACACACATATATATATATATATATATATATATATATAGAGAGAGACAGAGAGAGAGAGAAAGAGAGACATATATACATCATCATTTTCTTTCGGCTGTTCCTGTTAGGGTTTGCCACAGCAGATCATCTGTTTCCATTTCTTCCTGTCCTCTGCATCTTGCTCTGTCACACCAACCATCTGCATGTCCTCTCTCACCACATCCATGAACCTTATCTTAGGCCTCCCTCTTTTCCTGTTACCTGGTAGCTTCATCCTTAGCATCTTTTTCCCAACATACCAGCATCCCTCCTCAGCACATGTCCAAACCAACATAATCTTGCCTCTCTGGCTTTGTCTCCAAGCCTTCCAACTCGGGCTGACCCTCTAATATACTTATTACTGATCCTGTCCACCTTCATCACACCCAGTGCAAATCTTAACATCTTTAACTCTGCCACATCCAGCTCAAACTCCTGCTTTTTTTGTCAATGCCACTGTCTCCAACCCATATAACATAGCTGGTCTCACTATCCTCTTGTAGACCTTTCCTTTCACTCTTACTGGTACTCGTCTGTCACAAATTGCTCCTGACACTCTTCTCCACCCACTCCATCCTGTCTGTACTCTCTTCTTCACCTCTCTTCCACACTCACTATTACTCTGAACTATATATATATATATATATATATATATATATATATATATATATATATACATATATATGTCCATATATACCACATAAATTTCTGTGACCAGTCGTGATTATTGTGTACATTTTATCTAACTTCCTATATTTTGGTCTTATTGGCAATGAAGAAACCTGGTCAACATACAGAACAACCACCCCTGCATTCAGAACAAGAAACTCTTGATTTGGATTCTGTTACATCTCTGGACCTTTTTGATTTTCCAATGTTACAGAAAAGTCCATATCAGTGACCTTACAACATGAATGGATTTACTTCAGTTGAGGGAGGAAGAAAGTGAAACAAATGAAACACCATCCTCTGACAAGGAGTCAGACCAGGAAATAATAGTGAATGGTTCAGTATTTAATTTATCTCAATATAAGTTAACTGAACATGACTATACCATTTTAAATAAGGACCTAAACTTTGTATCAGCAGACTCTCTTGACATTTTGTAAATTCTTTTGGAATTTAGGCTTTACCTTTGAATAACCCTGTCATTTCAGCTTTTGAGATGGCTGTTGAGAATGAGATTTACAATCTTTTTAAGGGTAACAAGATAAAAACATTTTATAACTTGACCAGAGAACAGAATGAAGCCATACAATCTTTGACTAACAACAATGATATTATAATTAAAAATGTAGATAAGAGGGGGGGGGTAGTTGTTCTGGATAGAAAATACTATATAATACAGTGATGTTTAATATGCTGGCAACAGATGGTTATATGCAAATTTTAAGAAAGGATGTTATGACAGTACTGACAGAGGTTAACTCCACTGTCTATCATATGCATATTAATGGTGAAATATCCTTGGATTTATAGGAATACCTATATACACCGTTACCACATATTCCAATAATATACTGTACTCCTAACAATACGAAACCCGAACAAACTTAAAACTGAAAAAGCTTGTTAAGCTGAACACTTTCACGGACCACTACGAGACCAAATAATTTTTAGCGCTTTCATTCACCTTTATTTCGTGAACTTCTTCAGAAAAAGAGAGACTTCCCAAACCCCTCTTTTTATACATTAAATCTAGGAAATTATGTCATCTAATGAAAAATTCAACATTAAAATCCTTTAACCTTAATGAAAGCTCATCAATTTCGTTAATATATGTGTATATAAAAAAATGTATGTATATGTAACTCCATATATAATAATAAATACACTCATAATAATGATGAAAAATAATGATGAAAAATAATAAAGAAATTATATGTGTATATACACTTATAACAATAAATGCTCTATACTAATGAATGAATTATGTCATGACATGTTTTTGGTTAATTCTCTTTTGTGTGTGTATATGCGTGTGTGCTTGTCTATAGTTTTTTTTATATACAAAAATATCTATTCTCTATGTGTTTACTGTATAATTAAATAAAAAATGTGTGTATATGAATATACAAATACAAAATGAATACATGTATTTGTAAAATTAAATAATGTATATACACTTAATCAAATGTTTCTTATTATGGTATAAAAAACAGTATATAAATACATAATTTGATATCCAAAAAAATAAGACTTCATACAACCTCAAAAACTAAGTGTTCATATACATACTTCACTAAATTTACTTCTACTCTAAAAACATGTTTCTTATGATAGAATTATAAAATTTTACCTATACATTAAAAAACATTTTAAATTAATAGTCTCATTTAAACCAGGCTGTAGATCTGCCCCAAACATGAGTTGCCATAATGCTTCTCTTTGTTCTAGTCTATTGTTTGTATCTCCACTAAACATTCCCTGGTCTATCTGATCTAAAATGAAGAACTCGAATTTTTTGAAATTTTCACACTCCATAGCATGTCTAGCTAAGGCATTATTTTTATCCTTTTTCTTAATGGCTAGACCATGTTCGTGTATTCTCCTTTTCAATACTCTTTTGGTCTTCCCAATATAGTAACATTCACAAGAGGAACAATTTGCCAAGTATACCACATGTTGACTATTACAATTGTAGTATCTTGTCGCCCAAAAGGTTCTCCCTAGATGTTTAATTTTGACAAAGGACGTGTTACTTACAAACCTACATTGCTTGCAATTATTGCAAGTGTATGTTCCTTTTTTGTTTGTCACCATTCCCCCTTTACTTTCTTCAAAATTGAATGTTCTCTCTAGAATAAGTTTGATGTTAGTGACCATCTTAAAAGTGAATCTAGGCGATGGGCCCAAACACGTGACCAATTCCTTGTTCCCCAAAATAATATTCCAGTTCTTCTCTATGATGTTTTTAATAAACCACATTTCATTAGTTATGGGGAGTGGAAAAGCACTAAGGAAATCCTGCTGAACACTTGCAACTTGGCTTTTAAAAATAGCAGGAGCACCTACAATAACTTCCTCAGAGGACAAAATGGGCTTAGCCACCCCACTCCTGAGTTTAGTTACTTCCTTCTCCAAGTTAATTAACCAATTGGTATCATAACCTCTTTGGAGAAACATACTTCTTAAAGATTCCAACTCCTCTAAATAAACATTGTCATCAGAGGTGAGTCTGCTAAGCCTAATCATTTGCCCTTTTACGACTCCCTTTTTCATGTGTTCTGGATGAAGACTGTCTCTGTGTAAATATTGATTGACAAAACAGGATTTCCTGAAAATTTTACTTCTTATTTTACCATCTGTCTCATCTATAGTTAAAGTGAGATCTAGAAAATTTATTTGTCTACCAAAACCACCTGTTTTGAAAAATAAAAATTTGGTGTTTTTATTTAAGCCATCCACCATACTCATGAATTCACCTTTCTCTCCTTCCCAAATGAAAAACAAATCATCTATGTATCTACAATAAAAAGAAACTTTGGAGAAACCAGGATGTGTTTTAAGAAACTTATTCTCCCAGTTGGCCATCACAATGTTGGCAAATGATGGTGCAACTCTAGACCCCATAGCCACTCCAGATACTTGTTTGTACAAGTTGTTATTAAACTTGAATATGTTGCTCTCTAATATTATTTGCATTAAAGTACAAACAGTATTAATTTTTTCACTTTGCAGGTTGGTCTTACCAGAAAGATATTCTCTCAAGTATTCCAACCCTTCCTCTTGATTAATAGAGGTGTAGAGACTCCTTACATCTAAAGTTGCAAAAGCCACATGTTGTCTTAATGCTCTTGTTATGTAATAGTTCTAACAAATGCCAAGAGTCTCTTAGAAAAAATTCTGAACCCTGTGCTATAGGATTAAGAATGTGGTCCAGCCAAATGGATATGTTTTCTGTCTTAGAGTTTCTAGCAGAAACTATAGGTCTGAAATTCAATTCTTCTTCACTATTTTGTACCTTAGGAATGCCAAAGAAACTGGCCATGTTTGGATTCTCCACAGACAAAAAGTCATAATCTTTCTGGTCAATCTCTCCCTGACAGAACATGTCAAATAACATAGTATCAATTTTCCTGTAACTGAGTTTTACAAAGTCTAATGACACTCTTGAATAATTTGTTCTAACATTCAATAAAACATTCAAGGCATTCTCATAATCTGAGTTGTTCATAATGATAATTTTTCCCCCCTTGTCGGCTTTCATAACCCTCAGATTACGATTATTAGCCAAGTGATTTAAAGCCTCGAATTCCACATCAGTTAGATTTTTGTATACCCCTGAAGTACTTAAATTCCTGAACTCTCGTTCACAAATATTTTGAAACACCTGTGATGTGTTTAGTAAAGGTGGATTGAATGTACTTGGCCTACTTGGTGTTGAATTATGTCTCATAATCTTACAACCAACATCTTTCATTATGTATTTTAAATTCAACTTTCTTAAATATAGTCTAAAATCTACTAACAGTCTACCCATGTTAACCTTGTTTGCTATAATAAAAGAAAAACCTTTTTTTCAAAACTTCATTTGTAACATGTGGCAATGAAAAACTACTCAAATTTACAACACTGATTGAAAAAATGTCATTCTTGGGTAAACAAATGTCATTCGTAGATAAAAAATATCATTCGTAGGTGAAGAAACTACTTCTGTCTGTTTCTCCCTTTCATCTTTCCTTTTTGTTGTGTTGTATTGAACCACTTTGTAGTCCTTCTTAGTTGGTAACCCTCTTTCCGAAAAGGGCTATTCAAGTTCTTGTTATTTTGACCTACCACTTCTGCAAAAGTACTGCTATTAGCAGAAGCGGTGATCTTATTAGGCCCAGTCAAAACTTCTTTAGGATGACTATTGTTAGTATTCTCACAATTAGTGTTCTCAAAAGAAGTAGTTGTCTGTTCTTTAATACCACTTTCAACACCCCTATTTTGATGTAATACAATATCATCTCCAGAGTCAGAAATAACATTTAAGTTAGTGTCATTACTTTTCTCTATGGTACAAATATATGCTTGATTAGAGTTATAAGCTCTAATATCTCTCCTGAGCTTATTTTGTTTCCTTGAAGTTATTGTAGCATGATGTCTGTTCACTTTAGCCTCTACACCATTGCATAAGGATAGTAAACTACTAAAACAATCAAAACCCTTAATTGAGTCATCCAACATTTTAATATCTTCCTTAATTTTATCAATTTCCTTTTCGTAATGTACCACCAAAAGTTTCATCATGTTAATTCCAGTCTCGTTGTATAAATCAATCAAACTTTTACTTAATTCGTCTCCAGGGGTTACACAATTGGGAAATTTAGCAGTTCTCAACCCCTGAGGAACGATTTTTCGCCGTATACACTCGTTCAAATAGTGGACCTCTAGAACAAGTGTAGCGTGTTTGTAAACCAATTTCTCTAAGTCAAAAATGCGCCGTTTACAAAGAGAACTGTCATTAATTGATTTACTTACATTAGTTGCAACTGAAGCATCCACTATATTGGAAAACGGATTATCAGAGGCTTTGCATACGTATCCCCAAATGTTATTCTCAAACGCCACTGTCGTCGTTCTTTCATCTCCCTCACTACTGCCAGGAAGTCCATCAATCACTGCGTCCACGCCCCCTTCATGGCTTGCAGGAAATGCTCCCTCCTTGACTACAGTAGCTGACGAGGAATGAAACGGATTTTGAGAGCCGCCTGCTCTACCGTTATAATAGTTTGCATCAGAAGAATTAATGGAAGCACCGTGGTTATGTAAATCACTTTTAGAACAGTCATTTTTCAAGCAGTCCATCACAATTTTTACTACTGTCATAGCTTTTCTTGAAAATCCAACGATATCACCGGATCTTCAGCCCTCTGGGTTGTGCTAACTGGTACTGGATAAATTGACATGTCCAACAATTCATCCTGGGAAGATGCCTCCATGGTCATTGCTCAGGTCCTCACTTAACTTTGAAATTGCAACTCACAATACGAAACCCTAACAAACTTAAAACTGAAAAAACTTGTTAAGCTGAACACCTTCACGGACCACTACGAGACCAAATAATTTTTAGCGCTTTCATTCACCTTTATTTCGTGAACTTCTTCAGAAAAAGAGAGACTTCCCAAACCCCTCTTTTTATACATTAAATCCGGGAAATGATGTCATCTAATGAAAAATTCAACATTAAAATCCTTTAACCTTAATGAAAGCTCATCAATTTCGTTAATATATGTATATATAAAAAAATGTATGTATGTAGAAAATTATCTTAGCTGGGTATCTGCTACTTATCCCCAAGAAACCATTATACTAGGCGACCTGAACATAGACTGGAATAGCATTAATGCTGAAAATCCTTCTTCTCATATCAACCTTCATGGTTTTACCCAAACCATTACCTCAACTACTAGGCTCAACAAACATACTAATAGAGAAAGCATTTTAGACTGGATACTTATAAACAAAGTCAAAGATACTTACAAAGTAGGACCCTTGCCAGATGATGTCAGTGATCACTCCTTAACATTCATAACAAGGGAAAAGGCTGATTGTGTAAACCCCCGTATTATAAGACAAATACGCACCATCAAACATTTTAATTTAGACCTGTTTCAGACTGAATTTAGTGCATGTAACTGGAACCCCTTAAAAACACTTCCACTTGAAAATGCAGTATTATACTTTAACACTACTTTTTTATCCATTCTTGACATATATGCTCCTGAACGTATTATTAGAATGAAATCTAACACAGCCCCTTGGCTCTCCCATGAAACTAAAAAACTTATTCTCACTAGAAATAAAGTCTGGGCCACATGGAGATCCCACAGAAATAACCCTGATCTTCTACACTTCCGCCGGCTTAGAAATCTAACTAAAAAGGCAATAATATCTGACAAAAGAAAATTCTACCATGAACTACAACAAACTCATCTTAATAATTCTAAACTTTTTTGGTCTTCAGTCAATAGACTCCTCTCCCCAGGAACTTCTAAAACACCTTCCCCACTTAATGCTAACCCTGATACCCCACAACAAACTGCAGATGCCTTCAACTCTTTCTTCACTGAAACTATACAAGCTTTAGCTAAACAACTTAATGCCAACAACTTACACCCACCAAGTAACCTAACAAACTCTTCCTTTAAATTCTCTCTACAACCTATCTCTACATCTTACATATACAGACTCCTTCTCAAACTAAAACCTTGTACCCCTTCTGCTGATAAGCTCCCTTCACTTTTTCTTCAAAAGGCTGCCAAGGTTATCGCATATCCTATATCTATTCTCATAAATAGGACTATCAAAGAAGGAACCATCCCAGATATCTGGAAGGTCTCTCATATTATCCCACTTCATAAAGGTGGAAACTCCATAGACTACTCTAACCTATAGACCTATTGCTCTCCTCTCACCTTTGGCCAAAATTATGGAGAAATGTATCCACCATCAACTTGTGCAATATCTCTCTCTTCACAACATAATAGCAAACTGTCAGCATGGCTTTAGACCACATCACAGTACTACTACGGCCTTGCTTTCCTTTGTAGACACTATTAATCAGAACCGTAACAACAACTTACTCTCTTCTGCCCTCTTCATTGACCTCTCCAAAGCATTTGATATGGTCAACCACTCTTTATTGATTAATACTCTTGAATCCCTCTCTTTTGATATCCCAGCCATTAAATGGTTTAACTCCTATCTTACAAAAGGAAAACAAGCAGTTCTTTGGGATAACCACATTTCTTCTCTTTTGCCTGTTTCTATTGGAGTCCCACAAGGCTCTATTCTTGGCCCTCTTCTATTTTCCCTCTTCATTAATGATCTTCAAACAATAATCCCTCAAGCAACCTGCATTCAATATGCAGATGATTCTACACTCATCTGCTCAGCATCCTCCACCCCAGAACTTATCTCTCTTACTCAAAAAATCTTTAATACCGTAGAAACATGGTTCTCCAGTCGATTCCTCTTACTAAATGCTAAAAAAACTAAACTTCTCCTCTTCACCCCCACTTTCAGGACCTCCCCCTTAAATTTCACCATCTCCTCAAACAGTGCCACTGTCATCTCACCCGACACTACTACTAAACTGTTAGGTATTACCATTGACAATAATCTCTCTTTCAACCAACACATTAACAACTCCATAAAACTAGTCAACAGAAAAATAGAATCCTTTATCGAATTAGACCATTTCTTACGCCATCAACTAGAACTAAGATTGCTCACTCCCACCTTATTTCTACTCTTCTTTATGCTTCACCCATCTTTACCAACCTCAAGAAAACCAACCTTAACAAACTGGTAACCTGCTACAATAACATTGCCCGCTTTGCTACCGGTAACCCCTACAGAACCCATCACTGCCTTAACTTGAAACTACTAGGCTGGCTAGAGTTTCAGAACTATCTTGCAATCCATCAACTCTCTATTGCCCATAAAATACTGTACCAACCAAATAAAACCCCTATACGCTCACAACTCATAATCCCCTATAACAATCTTAACTCTCTCCGCTCTTCTAGTAAACTCTTGACTAGTTCATTAAAATCAAATAACACTGCTGGTGACTCCCTATTCACAAATTCTGTAGGTACAAAATGGAATTTGTTACCTAGCAACATAACAAAGATTACATCATTGCCTCTTTTCAAACAAAATATAAAACTGCACTTCCAAAACCACTGGCTTTGTTCCTGTAGTAAACCTGATTAACTATCCAGTAGTACTACTCAACTTTAAAACTACTTCTTACTCCTTGTTTGACTCCATCCTCCACTCGGCTTTCTTTTCTCCTCCAACTTCGTCTTCCTTATCCTTCTTTGCCTGTTAACTGTCTTAACTTGCTCTCTTTTCCATAACTAATCCTTTCTTAACTTCTCTTATTCTTAGCACTCTTTTTTTCTTACCTCCTTTCCTTGTTATCTTTATCAGACAAGTATTTTTTTATCTTTGTATAATGTTTTTTAGACTGTAACTGTCTGTGGTAGTAATTAATTCTGTAGTAATAATTTTAAATTGTAGAGTTTGTTAGTTTTGTTTTTACTAACGTTTTTACTAAATTACTAATTCATTTATTTTTTCTTATGCTGGTTTTTTTTATGTATTTTTCCTCTGTGGAGCTTTTCTCCCCAGGCCTCTACTGAAAATGGAAATATCTCCAGCTAGACTAGCCCGGTCAACAAATGTAAAATAAAATAAAATATGTAACTTCATATATAATAATAAATACACTCATAATAATGATGAAAAATAATGATGAAATTATATGTGTATATACACTTATAACAATAAATGCTCTATACTAATGAATTAATTATGTCATTTGCCAATATTGTGATGGCCAACTGGGAGAACAAGTTTCTTAAAACACATCCTGGTTTCCCCAAAGTTTCTTTTTATTGTAGATATATAGATGGTTTGTTTTTTTATTTGGGAAGGAGAGAAAAGTGAATTCATGAGTATGGCGGACGACTTAAATAAAACCACCAAATTTTTATTTTTCAAAACAGGTGGTTTTGGTAGACAAATAAATTTTCTAGATCTCACTTTAACTATAGATGAGACAGATGGTAAAATAAGAAGTAAAATTTTCAGGAAATCCTTTTTTGTCAATCAATATTTACACAGAGACAGTCTTCATCCAGAACACATGAAAAAGGGAGTCGTAAAAGGGCAAATGATTAGGCTTAGCAGACTCACCTCTGATGACAATGTTTATTTAGAGGAGTTGGAATCTTTAAGAAGTATGTTTCTCCAAAGAGGTTATGATACCAATTGGTTAATTAACTTGGAGAAGGAAGTAACTAAA
>NC_056725.1:932379335-932388420 GCF_019279795.1 Protopterus annectens | reverse complement strand
AAAAATGGTAAAATTTTTAATTCCTCAAAGAGGGCTAAAACTGGCCAATGATGCAAAATAGTTTCTTCCATTTTGTGAGAATTAGATGAATATGTGTACGGAAACTATTAGTATAAGGAGCATCTTTATTTTGGGTAGTATTAGACACTAGTTCAAGTCCACCCCTAGTATTGGTGTATATAGGAGTGTCATGGACTTTACTTCTGCTGCTAAAGTTAAAAATAGTTCCAAAGGGTAACCTCTCTCCAAAAAGGCTCTTCAAAACTCCACTTCTAATTCAAAATCATTCTGTGTGCTACATATTCTACTTGCTCTAATGAGCTGTCCCTTGATAATCCCCCTCTTTTGATATGGGAGGTGGGCACTTTCAAAATGTAGAAAGGAGTTGGAGAAGGTGGCCTTGCGATGTAGTTTGAAATGAAAGTTTTTTTGGGTGTAGTCTTTATAAAGAGTAATGTCTAAATAATGAAGCTCATGTGGATCCACTGTGTGTGTGAATTGTAAAAATTTTGTGGTTGAGTTGATGTAAGTGAAGAATTGGGATAGGTCCTCCTCAGAACCAGACCATAAAATACAGATGTCATCCAAATAACGTCTGTAAAAAAGAATATGGTCTTCCCATGGTGGTATTAAGACAAATGTATGTTCCCACATATGGAGTACTACATTTGCATAAAAGGACGCACAAGATGCCCCCATTGCTACACCCTTACGTTGCCGGTACAGTTCGCCGTTAAAAAAGATGAAATTGTTAGACAAAACCATTTCCATCATCTCAGTAAGTAAGTTGGACATTTTGCTACTGAGGGTGGTGTTTTGACCAAGAAATTGAGCGAACCATTCCAAGCCTTCTTGATGGGGGATACTGGAAAAAAGATCTTTGATATCCACTGTGACCATCAGGATGTCTGGTGAAAAGCAGGAGGTGGGGATGTCACGAAGAAAGTGCCAGGAATCTTTGCAGACATGGGACAGTAAGGACATGTGCTCTTTGGTCATGTGATCAATGAATTTTCCCAGAGGCTCAGTCACTCCTCCTGCTCCTGATACAATCGGTCTAAATTGTAATGGGTGGATTCCTTTATGAGTTTTCGGTATCCCAAAGATGACTGGTATTTTAGGTTTTTCCACATGGAGGTAATTGAATGCCTTCTCATTAATGGCCTGTTGTAATAAGAGGTCATTGAGATAATAATTAATCTCGGCGAAGGCGATGTTGATCTCATTCCGTGAAACCGTCTCATATTGTTCGTCATCTTGTAGCATGGTGTGTATATAGGCTTCATAATCCTCTGAAAACATAAGGACAATTCCTCCACCTTTATCAGGTTTCATAATCCTGATTTTTTCTTCATGCAGATGTTTTATGAAGTTCATTTCCTGTTCTGAAAAGTTTGGATGGAGCGAAATTTCTTGATTATTGTATAATTTCCTGAAGTCATTCTCCACTAGTTTCTCAAAAAAGAGGATTATTGGGTGTAGTGGGGGGTTGAAGAGGCTTGTACGCATTGGGCCTGTTTCATTCAGTGTTTGACCTTTAAAAATTAGGTTCAAATTCAGACCTCTAGTGAACATTTTTAACTCTACCAAAGCTTGTGTTAAATTCATGGGTTTAGTTGGAACAAATTGTAACCCTCGAGTAAAGACATCAAAAGCGTTTTCAACAAGGTTTATATCGGTGTAGTTGTAAATAACAAAGTTATTTCTCCTTAAGATAGTACAATTCCCCTCAGTGTTGATGGAGTTATGGGTATGCAAATCCAGGTTTGGGACTTGGTCAGTTTGGTGATCCTCCAGGGATGTTAAAACATTTGGGGTATGGTGGTCAATTAATGAACAATGTTCCAAGACCTCGGTGTTTGCCTTTGCCTTTGTCCCCAAACCCCGGTCTGGCCGGGGTTTCATTGAAAATCCTGGTTATTACTGCCCTTTCTGCTCTTCTCTGCTAACCTTTTGCTTCTTCTAGGGGGTTCCTCTAGTCTATCATGCATGTCACTAGCCCTATCTAAGTTGGTGGTGGTTGTTTTGGAAGAAGCTCTGTGATAGCCATTGGGACTGGGATAAGCTAAACCATCCCTATAATCAATTAAATCACGTTCTAATTTTCTTAATTTCCTATTAAGTATCTTATCACAAAAAATATCAACATTATCAAAAACTTTGTCATAATTAGGTTTGAAAGCATTAAAATCAGAACTAGATGTTAATTCATTATTTAAGACATCTAAATCATTCATCAGTGTTTGTGCTTTTAACTCATATTCCCCTACCATTACATCGAGCATTTCCAACCCGGCTTTATCAAAAATTTCACAAAACTTGAAATAGTAATTAGTGCCATGCTGAACATTATTGGGAAATTTGAAAAAGCGTAGCCCTTTCGGGATACGCTTAACTCTCATACATTCATTTAAATAGTCTATTTCTAACTGTGTACTCCTCAAGGAGTATAATTTGTCTTTAAACAAGTCGATGTTCTGATCAAAATTCGAAAAGTTATTTGAGTTATTAGTACCTTTAGAAAAGATGAAACGTTGACCAGCCCATTTGGTAAAGTTAACGTCTCTATTTTTGTGCATCGGACCAGGGTTATTAATCCCGTTTGTTCCTGGATGTGTGTTTGTTTCGGGTGCTCTAGTTGCTTCATGACGACGAGTTGTGTTGGTTCTTTTGAATCCAGCGCCAGACATATCCGAAGGGGATGGTGTAAAACTCAAACCCTCTTCCGGGTCCGCAATAACTGGTAATCCGTTCGAGTTGCTCTGTAGAGCTTGCTGCTGGTTGCAAGCTATCCATGGTGAAGCTGTAACAGTTGGTTTCAGCAAGCTTGTAAGTTCATTAAGTGCAACCAATACTTGGTTGAATTCCGCTCTGCTTACTGGAAGGTCGTTTGTTGCGGTCTGTAAATTTTCAGGAGTTTCTCCTGGGTTAAAGGTTTCCTCTCCGTTAGCCATGGCAATGGAAACAAATGAAGCAATGAACAAGCAAACAGTACCAAACCAAGAATTAAACCACGACCTTGGAGAAAAACCAAAACTGTGTTAAAGTCCAAAAAGGTAGTTTTAATTCCAAAAGTATTCCAATTCCAAAAGTCACAGGAAGAAATCACACAAGCGCTTTCGCTCAGGTAGTCCTGAGCTTTATCAAGTATACAAGTTGTAGTATATTGCAATGCCTGTTATATACCCTGGCAATTACATAATTGATTGGTAAAACCTGATATTCAAGTGCTCCAGTGATTTAAAGCTGTATACTAGAAACTAGTTTTCATTACAGCAATTCAAAATAGAATACACACATATAAAGATATATATAAGAATAAGACAACCAACATAAAAACATAGAAATTCTCAAATACCAAAGTTAAAAATGCAAGTTAAAGATCTCATTAAGGTTAAAAATTATTAAAAACTATGTTATAATGTTAAACAACTGAGAAAGACTTATTTTATGTTGTTGGAGGACACTGTTAATTATATATTGGATATTATTAGTGCCCATCTATATTGAGTTTCAATGTTGAAAATATTTTGTTAATTGAAGCTTTAAAGCCATAGATGCTCAAATATTTTTGTGTGTTGTGTAAAGGTGTTGCTATGTGGAGAAATCTCAAGTCCAAGAACTATAGCCTAGCCCTCCTAAGCTTCAAGACCGGTTTAATGCTGATCATCCCATTCAAACCGGGTGGCTTCCCTGCGTTCAGTCTCAACTGCCATAATAGTTCACGGTAGCCCAAGGTAGATTCCCAGTCACCACCCCTTGCATCTGGTTCTACTTGTTCTAGGACCAGGAACTGGATTTTGGGTTCTGGACAAGAGAGGGAATGTTTATAGAAGGCATTGGTCTCCTTCTTCTTAGTCATGTCATGGAGATGTTCATAAATTCGTTTTCTTAGTTCCCTCTCTGTTTTGCCTACGTAGAAACTTTGACAGTTGGTACACAGCCCCAGATAAACCACCCCTCTGGTAGCACAGGTGTAAAAACCTGTAGGATGTATCTTGTAGTTTCTTGATGGAAGATAAGGGGCTATCTCTTTTGATATGGCATGACACTGAGCGCAGGCGCCACATTTAAATGTACCCAGCCTTGGTTGTTTTACCCTCTTCTTGGTTCCTTGATTTCTTTCAAATATTTCCTTTAAATTGGCTCCTCTTTTACGGACAAAACTAGGTTTAGATGGTATGTAATCCTTTAATTCCTCAAAGAGGGCTAAAACTGGCCAATGATGCAAAATAGTATTTTAATAAAAAATCCCAGAGCAGTCCACGAACAAGGCAAGTGACTAAAGAATACACGCATATAAAAAGTCAACACTATTTATTCAGGTTGGAAAGCGCTTTCACTAATAGCTTCATCAGACCATATAAAAAATGAACTGGTCACCAATCATTTAAATACCTTATAGCAACCAATCAAAACTCAATAACTGAATTCATTATATTAAAGTAAAATCACACTCAAAACACACACTTACATCCATCCAACTGTCATTCAAAAATTTTTTGTAAATACATCAAAATAGCCATCGTATGCAAAAACAACCTGTGCATAAAAATGTATGAGATAATAAATATAGCAAATTTCAACAAACAAATTTCAAAGTTCATAAGGATAAAAATTACCCATACAAACATGTAAATGCATAAAGATATTCGTATACATGAATATACACACAATAATCATTGTATATAGTTAATATAAACCTATGTATAGACATAGATCTCAGGTATTAATTCCTACTATTATACTGGACAGAGGATTTCCATTATTTCAACCTAGATTTAATCAATGCCCTCCCTAAAACACATCTTTCAACGTACATGTAAATGAGAAACTACATATATGAATACATAAGTCTAAAGGACTATTAAATGTGACCTTAGATGTGACAGAGCGAGACTCTATTTCTCATCAAATTTAGATATAGTCATTATGTAAGAACACAACATTTCAATAACTTAAAGATACCTATTTATTTTACTACTTATGTTAAACCAATCTCAGACATTATTAGGAAGAACTGGTGCATCCTGACCACAGACCCAGAAATTAGGAATATAGTTGGTGATCAACCCAGTTTCCTGTTTAAAAACAAACATAATTTAAAAAGGCTATTATGCTATTATGCCATTCCAGAGAGAGTGTTAGATACATGGATAGAGGGATGAGCACTCATCCCTGTGGTAACTGTAATTTCTGTGGGTATCTAGATACAACTGGGATATTTATACACCCAGATACTGGTTAGAGGTCTAAGTTTGAGGTCAGTGCCAACTGTAGAACACAAAATGTGGTCTACCTTGCTGTATGTATGCTCTGTGGGTCAATTTACACTGGCAAGACCAATTGGTCACTCCAAGAGAGAATAAGAGAGCATACATACTGCATTAGGGTTAGGCACACCAACAATGCTCTATCTAAACACGTCATTACAGCTGGTGATAATCACTCTTTTAATTTCATGGTTATTGATGAGGTGATTCCAACCATAAGTGAGCGTGACATCAGGAATTTAACAGAAAGCAAGGAGGTAAGGTGGATTTTGAGACTTAGAACTGACAGAGGGAGGGGTTTAAATGAGAGGGCATCCATTAAGCCTAGATTGAAGCAAAGGAAGCTCTCTCTTAAATAGATTAACATGCTTGTTGGGACGTATGTTTATATGCATTCATATTAACTATATATTATATATAATGATTATAGTATATATTTTTACATTTTTATATATAGTTATTTATTTATAATAGTCCTTTAGACTTGTGTATTCATATATGTAGTTTCTCATTTACATGTACGTTGAAAGATGTGTGTTTTAGGGAGAGCATTGCTTAAATCTAGGTTGAAATAACGGAAATCCTCTGTCCAATATAATAGTAGGAATTAACACCTGAGATCTATGTCTATACATAGGTTTATATTAACTATATACAATGATTATTGTGTGTATATTCATGTATACGAATATCTTTCTTAGTCACATGCATTTACATGTTTATATGGGTAGTTTTCTATCCTTATGAATTGTGTGAAATTTGTTTGTTGAAATTTGCTATATTTATTATCGCATACATTTTTATGCACAGGTAGTTTTTGCATACGATGGCTATTTTGATGTATTTACAAAAAAAATTTGAATGACAGTTGGATGGATGCGTGTTTTGAGTGTGATTTTACTTTAATATAATGAATTCAGTTATTGAGTTTTGATTGGTTGCTATAATGTATTTAAATGATTGGAGACCAGTTCATTTTTTATATGGTCTGATGAAGCTATTAGTGAAAGCTCTTACCAACCTGAAGAAATAGTGTTGATTTTTTTATATGCATGTATTCTTTAGTCGTTTGCCTTGTTCATGGACTTCTCTGGGATTTTTTATATCTATGACATGTCAGATATGCATGATCTACCTGTACTGCTGCGGATATATACACAGCAGTGGTCTACTGATGTGCCCTGTGGCCTTACCTGCACGCTCCTTGGCCAGTGTGTGGGTGGCACCCACCTCCACAAAGGTGTCTGGTGGTTGCTGGCTGGCTGGATGGGCAGGTGCCATAAGGCTGGCCAGGAGCTCCTTCACACGTCTCAGGAGGGGGTGGATGGGATGGCCCCCCCCCTGTGGTGAGGTGATCCCCCCGGACTGCAGCAGCATGCCGACAGGCATTGCAAAGCAGGTCAGAACAATGATGCTGGACCTCCTCATAACTGTGGTTGTGCAGTCCGACATCATTGACCCTGTGGACTAGGTCGTTCCACAGGGTGGTCTGCTCCTGCTGATTATGGGCAGCCTGGCCAAACAAGATCGCATAGTGCTGTATTAGTTCATTCAGCAGGATTTCATTTTCAGCTGCTGTGTAGGCTGGCAGCCTTCCATGGGACATCATGCCTGAAAGTCATAAAGATGGACACAGGTGTAAGCAAGTCATGCAGCAAGGTTACCACAGTTCTTAATACACATCACTGTCACCCCCACCATATTAGCAATGACAAACTGTACAGACAACTCAATAGGTATGGCTACAGCATACCTACCAGTGGGGCAGATATTGTACTGGACCACGCTTTGTGCAATGTGCTTGTAGCCATGTTCCTTGTGTGGACACTATCATTGCTGGCCTGTTACAGACTTTTCACCTGCATGCCATTGTCAGGGCCACAATGGTTCCATATATGCATGTGGTATGCTTGCTATGTGTTTACTGCACATCTGACATTCTGTGTTATTGTGGTTATCTATGCATGCTGTTGGACATGTTCTGGGATTGTGTAGACTATTACTACCGACATATGTTCTATAACAGTGACACAACAGCATGTATATGTACTATTGGCCAGCAGAACCACCTCTCCAAACTCATCTGCCCATGTTACCAGGCCACATCACATGTGTGACCCACTCTGGGGCCTCCTCATGTACTGCTACAGCAATACCATCAGGTGGAACCAACCCAGGGGATGTTGTCGCCCCCAGGGGCACACGCAGACATGTTCCTGTCCCCTGAGGACAGGTCTAGGGTCTGTTCCATAACAGGATCCACAGACACATGTGGGATGTGCTACATCACCTTGAGGCAGCCAGTACACATTCACAGGGCCAACATGCTACTCCTGCTCAGCCTCCAGACCAGGCACATTCGGGGCATGGACTGCTGTTGTGAGTAGCAGCGGGTGGGAGGCTTGTTCCCATTGTGTCCATATTGGGGCCAATGGGGTGTCCACATCACAGACCACATACACCATCCAGGGTGTTTACCCACCACATGTGTCACATACCACCCCTGTAGGCTGTCCTCTATATCTACCAACCCTGACCACCTCCACAAATATACCTGCCATACTTCCCCATATTCCCATTCCATACTTCACAGACAAGGGCAATGTGGTCCCAACAAGGGGTTCACATGTGACATACTCGTCCATGTTGCACACACAGACAGCTGCAGATATCTGTGTGTATTGCTATGTGTGCTGTTTCCTCACACATAGCATGCAGCACTGTGGTAGTAATACATGGGAAATGTATTTACATACATATATGTTTGTGTCTGTGTATATATGTAGACATGTGCATATAGATATATATCTATATATGTGTAGATATATGTGATGTATATATGTGCTTTTATATATATATATATATATATATATATATATATATATATATATATATATATATATACACACACACACATATGCATACCTATATGTGGGGTACATTCAGACATCAGGTCCACAATCTCAAAACACATTCCTGCACAGCTGCACTGTTTCTGCCTTGCTACAACACAGACAGGTGCCACATATGGACGCAGCCTGACATTAAGGGGGGTATATGTAGGGCCGGATTGCACTTATGGCATTCCTGCATGCTACAATACAGGTTAACCTGAGTATCCTGCAAGAAGTGGGCTGTGGAACCCATGTGTCCATCATTATGGCATTACTTCCACCACCAGCTATTGGCCACGTAATATACATACTTCCCATTATACAACACACACTATGATGGCTTACATCTTCTCAGTCAGTGCTGCTCTGCACAGTTGACGGGTATGGCCCACTACCCCAGGGATGGACTCTATTGTCCTTAGCAGTTGTTCAGCTGAACATCATTACAACAACAACACATGAAGGCACATATAAATCATTCCACATCATCTATCCCATTATTATGGACCAGGTACTACGGTCAATTACATACATACATCTATACTTCACATACCTGTTCTGGGAATGCAAACTCTTCTGGATGTTTTTTTTTCTGCGCCTTATACGCACACACTCTCTAACTCTCTCTCTCTCACTCTCAGTCTCTCTCCAGTAAATGGAATGAGCTGCTTTGCATAGAATGCAGCATGCAATTTGTAGGTGATGCACATGATCAGGTGATGATCTCTGCACCAGTCAGTGTCCTCCACTTGCTACCTGCATGCAGCATACTGTGTAGTACTTCCAATTACCACTGTCATGGCAACCAACTGCTATAAATCCCTACATCATATGGACATGGTCCCTTTACCTTTCCTGTATGATGGACATCCTTCCTGTGTGTGGGCAGCAGTGTTACAGACAGCAGGTAGCAGTAGC
>NC_056725.1:932369335-932374335 GCF_019279795.1 Protopterus annectens | reverse complement strand
CCTGTGGAGGAAATGTTTGTTAACATTAACTGTTTCTACACATACTCCCAGATTCCAGGTGGATGTTGTGCACATACCTATCCATCTCTTTTTGCACAGACTCTGGCCATGTCTTGACCACATGCAGGTGAACCAGAACATATCTAGACTATTGCCGTCTTGAACCTTTACTGACTTACAACACTCTTATACAGGATTTCCTACACAGTTATATTATGTAGCACAGTGTGGGTGACAGTAATTAGTAATACCTTATTATTGAGAACAACTGCAACACTCACAATTCCATACAATACATTCTCGGCACAGTGTTTGTATCCACGTACCTGTGGGAGCAATGTTTGTTAGCACTACCGGAATGTTGCCACACGAAGTACCAGATTTCACATTAGTATTATGCACATACATCTCACTCTGTTACTGTACACACTCTGGTCACAGCTTGACAACATGGGGGTGTAGATAGGACATACTTGGTTTATTACTCTCATAACAGTTTCGGGAGTTGCTAGAGTGACAGGTTTGTTCTTATAGATGTGTGACAATCAGTTGTATTTCCTGTTTGCTGCCTAAACATCTGGGAGCATCCCACTGATTTCCCATGGGGACAGGGTGACAGGCAGCAGATATGGGCCCATATACTGGACATTCTGGACTTATCTGTACAGTTGTGGGGTATGATTCTGTATGCTGCCTACATCCACTCCCACGTTTCAGACCATGGCTGTGTCTGCTAAAACTAAAACACTGTCCATTACAGTTGTGTGTGCTATACAGATATTGTCGTATATCTCCTGTTTACTTTCTAGCTTATAATTCTCCTGTGGTTTTACATTTTGACTTTGTATTACAACACACTTATACAAGATTTCCTAGACAGATATATTATGTAGCACAGTGTGGGTGACAGTGATGAGTAATACCTTATTATTCAGAGCAGCTGCATCAATCACAATGCCATACAATACCTAAGTAAACAGTACCAGTACAGGGTATCATTCTTTTATTTCTGGACACAGTATTTATATCTGACAGACCTGTGGGAGCAATGTTTGTTAGCACTACCTGAATGTTGTCACACACAGTACCAGATTTCACATTACTATTATGCACATACATCTCACTCTGTTACTGTATACACTCTGGTCACAGCTTGACAACATGTAGGTGTAAATGGGACATACGTGGCTTATTACTCTCATAAGATTTTGGGGAGTTGCTAGTGTGCCAGCTTTGTTCTCATAGATGTGTGACAATCAGTTTTATTTCCTGTTTGCTGCCTATACGTCTGGGATCATCCCACTGATTTCCCAGGGGGAAAGGGTGACAGGCAGCAGATATGGGCCAATTTACTGGACATTCTGGACATATCTGCACAGTTGTAGGGTATGATTCTGTATGCAGACTACTACCACTCTCAGGATTTGAACCATGGCTGTGTGTGCTAAAAACACAATAGTTCACATATCAGTTGCGTTTGCTATTTGGATTTTGTTGTCTGTTTTTTCACTGTTTTCTGTCTATGTGTCTCTCAGTTGTACTAAGTGACCTCTGGGGATTACACCAGTCATATACAGATATTCCTACACATTCTATTTATGTTGCACGATGTGGGTAAGATTACTTAATACAACAGTACTATTAAGTGATTGCAAATCTACATTACCATATGATACCAGAGTATACACATGCAGTCCAGCAGTTAGACCTTGATTGTCAGGCTATTATGCTTTTATTTACATACAAACTATATGAGACTCTTTCTGCCATATTTTCCAGTGTATGCAGTACTTTCCTTAAACAATATAGGTTTTATACTGGCAATTAATTTACTAATACTTTTAGATTTATTTCCTATGACAGTACATGCAAGAGTATTAAACCTGCCTCGCGTCACAACCTCTCCATGTGACAGCCATGGGCCTCCTGGTTTGTGGCTTGCTTACTTGCCACTGTGAAGGACATAAGAGGAATATTTAGCCATACCTATCTATAATATACATGAGCTGGCAATTATTAAACAGGTAATGGAGTGATACACACAGCTGGGACCTCACCTGTCATCCTAGCCTCTTGGATCCACTGATCCAAGAGATTCCCCATTCACCGCTTCAGGTTGGCATAGTGATGTCTGACCTGCTCATCAGTTTGGGGTATGCCAGTGGCACTGGTGAGGTCATGGGCAAGATGGTCCCAGACTTCTGCCTTATATTGGGAACACTGGTACTGGCCTTGCAGCAGTCTCTTCTCATGGGCTTTGACAAGGAGTCCTGCCATGACTCTGGACTCCTGGATGACCCAGCATTGTGCCCAGAAGTGCACTCCCTCTCCCCTTTCTGCCATGGTGCCTGCAAAGGGAAGCTATAACCAGTTATGAAATGTATTCCTGCCTATTGGGTTTAAGTAGGGCCGAATTCTCGCACTTTGCCATGATTTGCCGGTTTTGAAAAGGCTAAGCTATGGGCAAACCTGCTTACCTAAGGTTGGCATTGTTTAAAGGGGTATACCACTGGGCACATTGAGTTAGCTGACCTACACATTGCTTACACCTCCTAAGCTGGCCTGTGCAATGCGTAGTGTTGCTTAAAATTGTTTTTGCATTATATTTGCTTTTTGATATTGATTTATTATTCATTACATCTTATATATATGTCTGGTATCCATGATTCATGTGTACGTACACTGTATGGGGTCCTTGTGTTTAGTAGGGGACTGCAACCCTCTACTACATTTACACCTCACATCTGGCCTTACTTCATACTCCAGTTCACATATTTATGTTATGTAGTAGGTTATAGAACATATGACTGTATACTGATTCCTTTCACATGTTCAGTTTGATTTTACTATAGTGAGGGTTTGTTTGGTGATACCTCACTCTTATTTACTGTTGTGATGGCTTGGTGGTTAACTACTGTGACTATAGTGTATAGGGTCCTAGGTTCAAGACCTGCAAGGCTGTTCATTTTGTTGCTGGGCAGAACAGCTGCTGTTGGATACAGAGTGATTAAGGCACTTTTAAGCACTTGTAAGTGGGGTTGTGCAGGTTTGCGTGAGGGTAAGCAATGCTAACCTCTGGTTAAATATGCTTACAGAGAGTTAGCTTCAATATTGCTTAACCTGTGTGCGCATTGCGTACCCCTGCACAAATGGGCTTAAAACTGCTTACTAGTGCTTACATATGCTTACTCCCGCTTACTACTGCTTAATACTGCTTACACTTACTTACTAGTGCTTACTCCCGCTTACCACTGCTCTAATGTAGACAGTAATGTCTAATGGTTCTTGGGAAGATGGGGGATTTGGAAGCTGTATGGAGTTATCATTCATTACACATTTTACCTTCCATTTGTATCCATGATTCCTGTGTACTTATACTGTATGGGGCACATGTGATTATTGCAACATTATAACACTGACACCTCACATCTGCATTTAATGCTTTACTCCAGTTCACAAATATATGCTATTTAGTAGGTTATGCAACTAAAATATTGTCATAACGTAATTTGACATGGAAAATGAAATGTGCTGCAGTGGGACTCGAACCAGGAATGCCTATGCATAAGGCAAACACTCTGCCCACTACACTTTTGCTATACTGCTTCATTTGCATATATCTTCCTTGTTATCCTCTTCAGCCATTTAAGCTGCATTAACCATAGCTAAGCAATGGGCAAACCCACAAACCTATGGTTAAACTTAATCTGTTTCATAAAAATTAAAAATGGTATATTTATATTGTGTATTTACTATTGCTGTTGTACATGTGGGGGTGATGTTGCTGGGGGTATGCGGACACCTATGAGTGGTCTCGCTCATTCTTTTGGGATTTCTGCTGTTCTTCTTTGTGGGGGCATGTACATTCTGAGAGCTCTGCTCTCAGACATGCCCCCTGCACTCTTACATGCTCCATGTAAGATTAGGAGCTCAGGCAGCGCACCTTCATTAATATGCATGGTGCACTGCTGTCCTGCTCCTAAATGGCCACTTCCATGCAGGACTAAGCTAGTCCTGCATGGAAGATGAGTAAATCTGGGGGATTGTGTCTCCTTGCTGCCATAAGTAATTTAATTTTAGCTATTTTGCTGTAATTTACTAGACTGAAGTTAAACTCCTGTGCTCTAGTTTCCACTGTTAAAATATATACATTTACACAGTTACAATAGCGCATGTACCTTTCTGTTATTTTCCAGTAGGGCACACTGTGGATCCATTTTAAGCTCAGTACTTTACAAAATAACTTTATTTAACACACATCTCTCTACAGACAAGTTTGATATACACATGACATACAGTTCTAACACAGTTGTAACACATGCATTTTATATAGCTCATGCTGATATTCACAAATGACATATAATTATTTACAAAATGCCAGATAGCTGTGCTGGCAGTATATCCTTATTTATCCTTCTAACTCCTCATTTTTGACATTTGTAAAACCATTAATATAGACTGTGTGAAAGTAATTCAAATAATGGGGTTTGTGCCAGAGCACACACATGGTTTGTGCACTCTAATTCAAATGTTCATTCTCCTCTAGTGATTAATCTTTGATTTGTTTCACTCTTGTGCTGCAATAGGCTGGTTATTAACTAGGTACTTGTTTTTAGAGTTATGGCGCATGGCTTCTCAATGATCTTGGGATGATTTAGCCGAGTTTTATTGCTGTTTTTTTTTTTCTTCTCATTATACTGCTTACTGATGACTGCCACCAGAGTTTTCATTGTGGCAGCTGTTCCCGCAGTGCTCTTCAAAGATATCTTACCGATATTTTGACTTACTGCAAAATCTTATGAATCTGCTATGATCTACTTCTGCTGATGTAACACAGATTAAAGTACAGTAGACAGTCGCTTATCCGAACTAGTTGGGACCAAGGGCAGTTTGGATAATCAAACTGTTCGGATAATCAAACACATAACTGAACTGGATAAAAAACTTCTAAAAATGTTTTGATTTTATGATGTTTCCTAGCTTAAAACTGTGGAAGGCTG
>NC_056725.1:932319335-932366835 GCF_019279795.1 Protopterus annectens | reverse complement strand
AAAAGATAAATATTCCTAAAAAATGAGGGAGTTGAAGAGACATGTGGCAAGGGCTAAATTCTGATATGAAAGATAATTCTTATGTTATATATTCAGAAAACGTTACTAGCAGGGATGTAGGCAGAAATTTACATTTTGTACTCAAACCAAATGTTGTTGCCCCAACCACCCAACTGGAATTTTAAAAATGTACTCAGTCCTCAAAATGCCAACCCCAATACATATAGGAAGGTAACACATTGTTTTCAACTGTTATTTATTCCTATAAAACACTTTTCAAGGTGTATTCTTTTCACACAAACATTCCCTGTATGCCGCTATACTCTAAACATTAATTTGCACAGTTATAAACATGTTGTGCTTTTTGAGTGTTGAAGTTTCAAAGAGATGTTCAGAAAAATATACTCTTTTGAGTACATTGAGAATGCCTAGCTACACCCTTTGCTGCCAGTAGGCTAGACATGTTGTTTCTTAATAGTTCATTTTTTTTCTAATGTGTTTGACTGACAAATCATCAAAGAGAAACACTTAGAGCTGGAGGTCTGATCCTTTAAGGATAGCCATCAAGGAGAGCTATACTTCCATTCAGACATGGATTAACAGTTTCTGGAGGTACAGGGTAAAGTCAATGGTAGAATTAAGGATCAGATGGACTTAAGAATAATTTAAGGGCACACTGCACTAGAATTCAGAGAATGGATAGAGTACAGAAGAAAAAAAAAAGAAAAATAAAACTCCAAGACTTAAAGGAGCTGATTGTAAGCTTAGACTCTGAGCTCTGTACTATAATAGTAGTCAAGAAAAATGAAAGAAATGTGAACGTCTTTTCCTGAGCAAAACAGTCGATGATTCCCAATGAACTGGTCTGGTGATGCCACAGTTGGGCCCAAGAGTTTGCCATTCTGACCATCTGAGACATGAGAGGTGGGAGTATTGTTAAGTCAGAGGAGATCAGCAGTTTGCTGTTCTCTGAATATTGAGGCTGCTATGCTTTAATGGACAGGTGACAGATTGACAGATGTCTAATTACCTTCATGGTAAATCCCTGCAAGTCATATCTGAATATGCTAAAGCTCCTTTGGAGTGCCCAGTTATGTAAATAGACATTAGCTAGGTCATAGCGGGTGAGGCCTCTGGCATAGCCCCAGGGTGGGATTGTTTATCTGAGAATTGTTTGAAATGGTTAAAGCTAGCTTGCTTACCTACTCAGCCAGATTTTATGCTGAATATAAGAGAAGCAATTACTTTCCAGGTGAATCTAATCAAGCAAAGGTTTTATTTCTCCTAAAAGAGACTCTGGATAGACTTAATCTGCTGAATTATAGACCCATCATTCTGTTAAATGTAGAGATTAAAATCTATGCCAAAATCCAGGCTAGTCAGTTGCTTACTAATTTCATTCCTAATAACCATTAAGGATTTATCAAGAGAAGCACTGGAGGTGCATACCTGGCTAGACTCTGAGTAAATCTTCAAATCCAAGAGCAAACCTTGGACAGAGTCTCCAGAGTTCCTTTACCTGATTTTTTAAAGCCTTCAATACATTGCAGTGAAATTATTTGTGAGTCGTTCGAACAGTCATGGAATTCCTATGTGACAAATGCTAAAATAAATCCTTCATCATACATTTTTACTAGTTGAAATTTCTCACCTCCAGCAGATTTGGGTAGGGACAAGAGACAGAGTTGCCTGCTTTCCTCATTGTTTTGGTAGTCTATGTGTTAGATTTTCTTTTTGTCTCACTATCATGGCACAGAAGAAATTCATACAGAGGCTGATCCTTTGATTTTAAATTTGTAGTTTGTGGATGGCTGTATGATTTGATAGCCACTTCCAGGATGGGCATCCACTTCATTATAAACAAGCTTAACAGACATTCTCAGGGTAAAGGTTTAATTCCAGTAAGACCAAGGTATTTCCACTTACTCATAGGGACTTGGAATAACTATGGGCTTCTAATTTCCTACATTTCAAGACAGTACAGCAAGCAGATTATTTAACGATAAGGAATTCTATGGACCTGTAGCTGGTGCGTAATCTTAGTGCAAAAATTGTGAGTGATTTTCTAAAACTAAAATACAATACATGGAAGAACTTTGTTCTCCCTTTTCTTATTAGGATCAAGACTGATAAGAATTCCTTTTTACCTCAGATTTCATTTCTTCTCATACATTTGACCCATCTGAGCACTTCTTCCTATGTTAAAAAATGCAAATCAAGATTATGGATTTTATATGAAAGGGTAAGAAACTCAAACTTAACCATTTAAAGTTATTTGCTGCACCCAAGAAAGGTGGGTTGGTATTGCCAGACTTGACTACATATGGTAAAACTTTAGATGATTTATAGCATTTGTGGGCTAGGAAGCAATCTAAACTGATCTGCTTCATCACAGATTTTCAGAGCATCATTTCTACAGTTCAGTGAGGACAAAGTCATCCTTCGTACGGGGTTATGTATCTTGGTTGGTGGGGTTGGAAGATGGGTTTCAGCACCTGCTATTTAAAGATATGTGTACATGTGATTGTAAAAGGGTGTTCAGTACATGTAGGTTGTTGGCCAACCCTACTTCTCAAGTAAATAATGCATGTGTGTACTGTAGTAGCTCAGCGAAGAAAGGGATTTTTCATTTGCATGTTTGGAACAAATGGGATCTTTTCTTTCATTTTCACGTGAGCCTCACCATTTTGTCAGGGAAGAAGGAAAATGTCAAACAGTGGAAAGTGTTCCAGTTATGTTCATTCCTCTTTCAGGTGTATTGGAGTGAGTCTGTCATGGTAAACTGGTTGGATGGGTATGCAAGGTCCTGTCTACAGAGGAGTTGAGTCAAGAGGAAGTTATGAGAGTGAGGCACTTTTACCAATGATTTGGGTCTTTAAAATCAGATCCCCTTATCTCTAGTTCTGCTAAGTGAGAAGGGAAATAATATTTAGGTGTAATTTTAACCTTCAGGATTGATCATGGAGATATGGAAAGGTGTTACTTTCAGGATGCATTCTTCTGTTGCTAGGTTTAAATGTTTTTACATGTGGCATCACTCTCCTTCTAGGCTAAGTACTTGTTTAGACTGAGGAATGGTTGAGCTTGCAATATGAGCAGCAGAATACAAATTATTTGTACATTATTTGACACTATGTGCAATTCTGGGATAACGAGGACGCAACTAATAGATTCTGAAGACATACATTTTTAACTATTGTGTGCAACTACTGTTTTCTGAAGACACACATTGTTGACTATTGTTTTTACTCCTCCAAGGGTTTATATTGAGCTCCACATTGTGGGGATAGATTGAAGCCATTACTTGCCAACTATTTTTGGTACTGGAAAAGCATACCAGCTGAGTGGCCTCAATGTTTCTTGACCTAATTTAACAAATTATTCTTCTGTTTTTGTAAAGCCCATTCCTCAGGCTTTTAAAATAATGGAACTGGTGTCTGATTTCATGTACTATCTCCATAAGAATTCTTCCTTAAGTCATTCAAAAACAACAGAGTTGGCAGAGCTGGGGAGTACAGAAGAATCTCAAAAAAGGCACTGACCTGAGGAGATATGCACCTTACACTGAGCAAGTGCAACAGACAGCAGGAGACCGCCAAGAAAATAAGTCCCACTAAACTTGTTTTTGCATGTTTATCAGTATGATAGATGGTGTGCTTAATTGAGCTAACAGGTATACAAGAAGGTGCCCCAAAGACAGAGAAGATTAATATAGAGGAATCAAACAGATTACTGTGAGACAAATCACTTCAGAATTTATAAAAGTAGGCATGGCAATCAGTTTTCTTTCAGCTACAAAAAATGACAATGAAGCTGGTAATTCGGAAAGATATGAAGTATTTGTTATTGAAATGTGACTACTTAATACAAAAAAGGATATCAAATTAGAGAAGAAAACACAGATCATCATAGAAAATCTAAAGTGATGTGATTTTAGTATGCTAATTTATAAGATGACAGCTAAACGTATTTAAATTCAAAAGTAATTAACAATTGAAATAACCTACTTATTTAGAATAACAAACTGCTGTAGGTGTAATCTTCTGATAGCTATGATTACAGCAGAGAGATGTTAAGGCATATGCTTTATTCCTAGAACTTAACAAGATGAGGATCAAATCCCCATTGACAGCAAGCACAGAACTGCATTAAAACACAACAGACATTAACTCCCACACAAGTGCAGCTAAGTTTGCTTTGATCCAACAGAGAATTTCTGCTGACTGAAACAGACAATATCATTCATGTTACAGTAACGACCTCTGTATAACTGGGATCAGCCAAGAAAGTCATGAATGCCGGAAACAACCTATTGTGCTTAGAAACACATTTTGGTTAAAAAATGTCAAATCTTATTTCTTGTATTCTGTTATTCCCAAGGTAATATGGAATGGTTAATTCTCATCCGTTTATTCTATCACATAGGCAGAAGTGGAATTTAAAACTGGAGGAGCACTCTGGCAAACACAACATGATCTAAGATGACAAATAAAAGGTAATTGTTTGCTGGTTTAAGACAGGAGTATTTCATCTTCTGCTGCCTTTAACTCCAAACAAGAATGAGACGTCCTCTGTGGATGTAGTTTGTCAGACGCCTTGTCTCTGTCATTTCCCTCCCCCACTAACTTTATTTCACTAAACAGACTCTTTCTCCTTTTCTTTTTTTTTTTTAGCTTTGAGACATGCTCAGAAGAAAAATAAAAGTATCCAACTATATTTAGTAGGAACATTAACTGTAACAAACATGCAAATCAAGTAATGTCTTATCTGAGGAATAGAGCATAGACATAATTGTGCTTGGGTAAGAACCAGTACAATCACATAACAAGCCATGCAGAGTAGAATTAAAATAATTTATTAACAACCGTGTATACTTGTTCTGCGAATTGGATTAGTGAAAGGCACTTGAAAATGTGGAAGCTGCAGACAATGCAACTCTACCCAAGAGGGAGAAGTTTTTAGGCTGCCCATTTTTTTAAATGTAGTTATAACTGTAAGAGTCTAGGAGTGGCGTAGCTGCTTTTTGTGACTTCTGTTTCTCTTTTTATGTTGATAAAATGCAGCATTCCTTACAAAAAAGAATATATGAACATCTTAAAGTTAGCCAGAAAAAGGAGACCAATGCCCTTTACAGGCACAAAATTTGTCGAGTAACAATAGGAAATTTTATTTCTTTGTACTGGAACAGGTGGTCTGGAACCCACAGAGTGGCCCTTGGGAATACAATGTGGAGTATAAGGAGCTGCTCTGGCAGATTCATTTAAATGCCAGTGAAAGACCAGGTTTGAACGACACCATTTTTATCACATGTGTTCTAAAACTTTGGGCTGCAAAATTATATGTTTACACAATACAACAAGCTTCCAGTAAAATCCACTTGGCAAATTTTATTTTATTTTACTTTACTTTTTCCTGGAGTTTCCTGGGCTTTGTTCTGGGATGGTCAATTGAAACCCCCCTTTCTAAACAATTTAAAGTGGTTGTTCTGCACTGCGTTTGCACATGAAACCTTTGTCCTTTTGTTAAAATGTTTTATTTGTGTCAGCTTCCTGTCTACATATTTATGGCATTATTGCATTTTTATGGTTTTATTATATGCATTCTTTTTATTGTGGATTAATACTACCATTAAGCCTCCTTTGTTGTTGTTGTTGTCTTTCGGCTTTTCCCAGTTAGGGGTCGCCACAGCGGAACTCCAGTCCGCTAATGATTGGCAATAGATTTTCATGAACGCCGAGGTGCCAGCTCGACGTTCAACCTTCAGCGAAGGCACGCCCATTTACGCATGTCTTTCGAATGCCAACCCAATGGCGAGGAGGACATGCAGACTCCACACACCTCCTTTGTTAAGAATTTTAAAATTTCTTATGAGGGTTTTCATTTGTGATGCACTAATATGTTTTTAACTTACCTCTCATTCCTTTATGGCTACTGGTTTGTGATTGGAGCATGGTCAAAATGAATTATTCATATCGTGCTCTGATTTGATGATATTTCTATCAAATGATATATTTAAGTGAAATGTTGATTTGTTTTTTTAGTTCTGATGAAGTCCTCAGGGATGAAAAAGCTAAACTTTTGGTTGTTAATAAATTATTTTAATGCTACTCTCCATTGCTTGTTATATGATTAGATGATTAGACTGGTCCTTAGCCAAGAACAATTTTGCTATTAATTTTATTCTTGGCTGATATTTTTTGTGGTGAATAGAGGAAAGAGTCAGTTTTGTTTTTAGGAACTGCATTTAATGTAGGAGGATTTAAGAACTATGAAACAATCTTGGATTTTTGCAATTTGTTTACTCTAAGTTATTTCAAATTCACACACACACACACACACACACACACACACACACACACACACACACACACACACACACACACACACACACACACACTTACATGGGTGTATATTATATCCTCTAAGAGGCGTTCCATCGAGCGCCTTTTCATCGACCCTTAAACCGCAAACTGTCATAACAGTGAACGGCCACATCAGTGATTTCTTTCCCTGGGAAAAAAATCGCTTGGCCGTCCTTGTTGGTTTGCCATTTTTCCCACTGTAGTGCAATCTCGGAATTGGTATATTTAGTTAGGGGGGTGTGGGTGCATAGGGGCAAAGCCCCCCATGTTGTAATGTTTGTAGTGATGTGTTCTTTTTAGGGTAAGCGATTTCTTTCCCAGGGAAAGAAATCGCTGATGTGGCGTTTGCTGTTATGACAGTTCACGTTTTAAGAGTCGCATTGATGGAACACCTCTTTGAGGAAATAATATAGACCACCACACACAACATACACACACACACACACACACACACACACACACACACACACACACACACACACACAGTCACAAAAACCTATACTATTGTTAGGCTTCAGTGCAGAGTAACATTTACTAGCCAGGTTCATCACTATGGTACACAATGGCATTCCAGATTAAAATCTGGAACACATAGTCTACTCTTGTCAAGGTGTGTTATTCACAAGCATCATGCATTAAATGCCACGGCAAAGACATCTTTGAGAACTGCACACCAAGCCAAGTGCCTAATAACTTCAGAGTACTGTCAACGTGCAGTGAACTACTAATGAAATCATTTTCCAGAGAGCTGCTACTAGGTAGGAATTTTAAACTACAATGATGTCAATTACATGCAACAACCTATAAGCAAAATAAAGTACATTAAGCCAAACACCAAATTAATAGAATGACATCAGGTGTATCATAAGTGTGAACCAAGACAATCATTTGATACAAAAAGAACCATCTTAAATGCACATATTGCTGAACATATGTTACAATGCTGAATGTGGACATAGCCAGGCAAACTATACTGGCACATTAGGATGTGCAATATCAACCTAAATACTTAAACTGAAAATTCCACATAAATATCAGAAATAATAACAAGAATATTCTTAAACAGCAGTAAGGTAACAAAAGTATTGGGCCTAGATTTCAGTGGGATTGCTGTGTGCTGAATCACCATATTGTGTGGCAGAAGGTCAAGAAAGAGGTACTTGTACAGTGGGGTGGGGTATAAGGCAGCTTATATAGCCCCTTTCCAAGAGTGTGAGATACTTTCTATCCTAAGGCTGAGTGCAAAATAAAGGAAAACAACAGCAAATAAAACCAAAGGGGAATAGATAAAAGATGTACGTGGGTAAATGGGCAACAGAACTGACAGTGTACAACCAAATACAATGTTAACACAGCAGCAGTAACTTACCACGATTGAATCACACTAAAGGATAATTCAAAGATATGGTTCTTCAAGGTTTAAAAGTACTTATCATAGGTGACACCCTCAATGACCTTGGTATAATATTCCAGAGCTGTAGGCCTTTTTAAGCAAAAGAACACCTGACTGAATATTCAAGTTCCTGAGTGAAGGAAGCGAGACAGAGAATTAGAGGCCAAGCATTTCCACATGAAGGGGGGGGGGTGCCTAAGTTTTGTAGGACCAAATATACCACAGCTACAAGTATGAAAACAATCTGATGAAAAAGCGGAGAGATTGTGACTCATACAGATACAGGATACTGATACCCACTAAGTCACAAGGCCATGGGTGTCTGAACCAGCTGAGAATATTCTACTTCAGAGTCCCAAAGCCTTCTGTACAAGACATTTCAGTAATCCAAATAAGAGAAGGCAAGGACATTCATTAAGATTTTATAACTAAAACCTGATCCTTGAGTGTTAATTTGTTGCCAGAGACACCACACAGATTACACACTTTCAACATACTCCAATTTGTCACCACAGGCAAAAAACTAAGAGGGGATCTGAAGCAGACACATATCTTAAGGTGGCATATATACCAATGGCTGCACCTAAAGTGGCATGTATAGCCATGGTGACTGTGTGCCAGGTATTGATCTTCAAATGACTGACTACTATGCAGTAGTGAATACATTCCTAGGCATTGGCTAGCTTGTTAATATCAGACAAAGATTCCTGGGAAAGCAAGAAGTATAGATGCATATTGTTAGCATACCAGTTCTAGTACTGGCCCCTCCCATATATAATGTGTCCAAGAGGAAGTATATAAACAATGAATAGTAGTAGGAAACAGACCACTCACATACCTTAAACATACCAAGGGACAGGGAGCCCACAACAGGTCCTAGTGATAACAAGGCAGTTACTCATTGCTAGTGAAGACATGCAACCAAATTAAACGTAAAACAAAGATGAAAACATCAATCAAAGTGCAGAAATTGAAATTCAAAATATCACTAACAATAGATTTAAATGGAATTGTAAGCAATCAATGTGAATGCTCTAAATTCTGCAAAAATGCTCTAAGACAGCACATATCAATGCAATTAGAATCTAAACAGATTGTACTATTGATAAACCCAAAGTTGGTAAGAAACCCTAAAGTCAAGTTCAGAGAAACAAGGCGGAAACATCACCACAGACAACAGGTAGTAGTGGAGATGATAATATCACACATCTGCAGTTATCTTTCATAAAACTTGCAAAGTGTATTTAAACTTGGGTAAAGTAATTGTGGTAGTCAGTATAATCTCACTACCAGAGTAAAATAAAACAAAATATAAATGCAAAAAGATAACTGAGGCTGACAAAGTGTAACATTACATAATCAATTGCCATGAATCAAAACAGACAATCTTATTGAGCCCATTCCAGGTGCAGATAGATCTAAATAGGAATTGAAACCAAACACCTAGTTAATCTGATGACATGAGGAGAAAGCAGTGAAAACGTAAACATTTCATAAGACATAACAGATAGGTGGTAAGTCGAAGTGTCGTTAAGCAAAAATATGCAGTCATCCAATGCTGAAAGTCATATCAGTACTGCTAACAAACCAGTCTGAGGATCAGTAGTAACCAGTCTGAAGCAAACAAATGCTCCTCCATCAGGATGGTATTCCAAAAGAAGACAAAAATTGGTTAAGATCTGCTTAACTGAAAACAGTTGTTGGTCCACCAAAGAAATTCAGTAATGACCAATATAACCAACAGACCATATCTGATGATTAAGAAGTAAAGGAACAGGAAAAACATGAATGTCCACAGACTACAGTCCCTAGCTAAGGCTTTAGAGAAACACACATGCCCCGGGATTCAGCAAACGTCCATACAGGAATAGCTTATTTCTGTACAGAAGGTACCGTTCCCATATAGCATGGCAGCGTGCCATGCATATGCATGAAGGTGTGCTGCTGTGCTGCAATATGTACACAGAAACATGTACAAGCACAGGGGGTGTGTCTGAGAGCAGTGCTCTCACAAGATACATGCCCCCTGCATGACAGAATTGCTGTACGGCAATGCAAAAAGAGCGAGATCGCTCTTTGAACATTAGAGATGTAGCCAAAATGCAGTATAGTGTACGGCTGTAAAATAAAAGTGTAGTGGCCACTGTAAAAATAGTGGCAAAACATTAAAAGATGAAGTTAGAAAATAATGACAGAGAATTTGAAGTGCAGGCATCATACCTTTTAAAAAATCCATGGAAATACAAAACCTGTTAGCCTAACAGCCATAAAGTTTGCAAGAGAAATACTTAAAAAATGTCCATAATGTTTTTTTTTTTTCACATCAGCAAGAAAGTTTAAGTGTAGCTGCACGGGTGTGCCCGCTGCTTAGCTATGCTTAGCTGAGCTGAAACAGCCCAACAAGTTAAATAGCAATACACATGAGCCATAAGCAGTACTGGAATAGCATAGTGGTTAGTGCATATATATTGCAAATGAACAAGCAGGGTTCTAGCCCCACTAATGACATTTGTATTTTGTATGTGAAATCACCACAAATGTAATTTTTAAGTGTAGCTATGTAGTAAATAATTTATATTTACAACCAGGGTAGTGTATTAGGGCCAGATGTGAGGTGTCAGTGTAATAAAGTTGTGAAACCCCCATATAAACACAAGTGCCCCATACAGATAGTCACACAAGAATAAATGTAATGAAAGCACAGCGTGGGATGTTAGGGAATGTAAACAAAATAATAATATGTCAGGAATGATGAATCAATCCCACACAGCTGATAGTCTATAAAACTAAAATGTAAGCAATGCCAAGCATAGCACAGCCATGCTTAATGGTTGTAAGCATTGCTTAAATATGAATGCTAAACAGCGAGTAGCCAAGCTAAGTGGATTTGCCGAGTGATAAGCAGTGGTGAACCCACCCCTTTAAGCACTGCCCACCTTAGCTAAGCAGGTTTGCCCGTAGCTTAGCTGAGCTCAGTAGTTTCAAAAGTAACCAATCATGGCAAAGTGTGGAAAAGCAGCCCTATTTAAACCCTGTAGGTGGGAATACAGCCCATAACCAGTTGGAGCTCATCACTGTAGGCACCATGGCTGGAGTAGGAGAAGGTGTTCACTTTCGTGTGCAAGGGTGGGGCATTCTGGAGTTCAGGGTCATGGTTGGAGTCCTTGTTGAAAACCATGATTTGAGACTGCTGCAGGGCTAGTACCAGGGCTCAGAATATAAAGCAGAGGCCTGGGACCATCTCGCCTGTGATCTCACCAGTGCTACTGGGATCCCGCGGACTGGTGGGCAGGTTCAGCATCACTATGCTGATCTCAAGCAGAGAAAGAGGGACCTTCTGTACCTGTGGAAACTAGACGCTCGGGCAGTGAATGCTTCAGTAGTGTGTAAGTATCAGTATCAGTTGCTGTTTAAGATAGTCCAGGCTGTGTATGTAATGGATAGGTAGTTGTAAATGTTTCTCTGTCTCCTGTACAGCTGCAGATGAGAGGGCTTTGAACGTGGAGGCACATGGCAGCAGGTTGCAAAGGCTGTGCAGCGAGGCTGGTGAGTACTGATCTAGCTGGTGGTATAATCGAAAGTAGTAGAATATCACCTGTCAGTGCTGTAATCTGTGTATTGTTTGAAACAAATAAAACTGAAATTACCAGATAATACTAGTGGTATACATAAAGCAGTGATAATCTGTCAATAAAACTATACAACTGTGGACTGTTGTGTTTTACGTGCAATGTGTTATTAGGAATTAGAAATGTGCATAGCTTTTGCACAGCAAATATGGCTCTGATACCATTTTGTATCGGATATTCATGTGGGAAAAGGTCAAGTCTTGTACAACAGATTAAGCACAACAAAGTTCCCCTGCACTATGATCTGATAGCTGAATATTAAAAATGTTTGTTAACCCTTGTTTCCTGTAATGTAATATCTGAAAGTGTGAGTACACAGTAGAACTGTCTGCCATGCACGAATGTCAGAAGTACAAGGTCAGATTGGCTAAATCACAGACTAATAGGTAGAAGACACTCACAGGAAAAATAGCAGTTCTCTGATAACTTGTTCTGATAAACATCAGTACTGTGACTACTTTTTGAACAAACTGGCAGGGTTTGAATCCCAGCAGTGGTACTAAGCTGTCTGTATATTTTCACACAAGAGTATGTGAGTATTGTTACAAACATTCAGGTAGTGTAAACACACATTTTCCCACAGCTTCGGCAGGTAAGGCAGGCTGGATATTAACCACAGGATGCGTCTCTTATACACTGTGTAGAACACACACTGGCCAGCCCCAAGGCTGCAGATAACAGCAACAGAAGTACATAGACCACTTAGTTTTCCCCATAAAATGTCCCTCAAGTGTTACGCTGTCACGGCTATTGGTCACTGTCCCCAGCACCCATGGTGCTGTACAAAAATGAAAGTGGACTATGGCATTAGCACACACACATGCAGTATGATTGCACATATCAAAGCCAAACCCTGTTAATGTGTAGAAACAGTCAGGTAGTGTTAATCAAATTTTTTCCACAGGTCTGGCAGTTAGGTACAGCTGTATATGAGGTGTACGAAGTTTGAATTGATACACTGTGCACAACATCCACTGGCCAACCCCAAGCGCATAGGTAGCTGTAATTTCAGATCATATCTGGAGAGTACTAAGTAGACTATAATGTACAGAACAGTTATGAGCAATGTAATAACAAATAGTTGTACATTTCTCTGTCTCACCCCCACCCTATTTGCAACAATAATACAACCAAAATAATGAATGGTATGTTTTTAACAAACCTACTGTTGGGACATGTTCCCCATTGTTATACCAATATTTTAGTCCTGTTTATTGCTGTTCCCTGTTTAAATGAAATAATTGGTGGCCTGTTGCTATCAGTGTAACCTGCATGCTGCTGTATTATCCACTGTGGTTCCATATCTGCATGTGTTCTGTTTGCTATGCAATTGATTGAAAATTGTGTTATGGTGTCTATTGGAACACCCATGCATGCTATTATAACTAATCCTAGCATTGTATTGTTCATAACTAACCAACATATGTTGTAAACTGTCAACACCCTAGCTCGTCTTGGAAGGACGATCCCAGCACATCCAGCTGTCCTGCCTCATCTGGCCGTGGCACCGGGCCCCAGCATGTCTGGGACCCACCCTGGATCTTCCTCATCCGCTGGTCCTGCACCACCCATGGGTGGAACTGCTTCAGGGGATGGGGCTCACCCACCCTCAGAGTGGGCATGAAAAGGAGCCCATCAACCGATGTCAGGTCTGGGGTCTGTTGCATAAGGAGATGCAAAAGGAGTTTGCAGCTCAGCTACACCAGCTTGAGGGCTGTGTGGAGCATCTTAAGGGACAGCCTGCCCCCTCCTGCTCAGCCCCCAGCACAGCCACCTTTGGGGCCGTGAAGGTGCAGTGGTGACTGCCCATGGGTGGGGACCTCATTCTCATTGTATCCATTTGTGGGCTCATGTGCCTCCGATTCCCAACTACCCTCCCCTTCAAGGTGTTCATCCCACACATGTGTCATACACCACCCCTGTCTGCTGTCTTGTCTGTCTGGTCTGTTTTTCTACCCAACCTCCCTCCCCACATATACCTACTATCCTTCCCCAACAGCTCACTCTCATCTTAAACAAGGGCAATCTGTTCCCACAAAAAAATTATGCCCCATACATAGCTGTCCATTTTGCAGACATGTCCACTGGACACGTCATCTGATCCAATTGGCTAGGTAACACCTTACTGTTGTCCTCACCCCTCTCTCAAGGGTATGAGTATCCAAATTCAACTCCAAATTCAATACATATGCAGAGCTGTTGCTGTAGGAGAAATGCACAACTATGGACCTTCCCTACTCCCGTCCTGCACATCCCTATCCATCTTTCATCTTGTTTTTCCCTTTGCATGCCCCTTTTTTCACCACTTTCCTATCACCCCTTTTTCTTTTCTTTCAATGAAATTAGCATGGGGGTTAGCGGGAGTAAGTGCCGCTAAGCAAAACTAAAATGGAGTAACCGTATTTTAGCAATGCTGAGCATTGCCCAAACCCACTTAAAGCCACTTTAAAGTGCCTTAATTACCCTCTTACCATCAGCCATTGTTGTGGCCAGCAACAAAACTAATCAGCCCTGCCAAGTCTAGAACTCAGCAACCATACCACTGAACCATCTGAGCTCTACAAATTGCTTTTGCTTTGCCTAAGTTATCATGCAGTCTGGTTATTTAACATTAATGAAAAAGCTAACAGCCCCAGGTCTTGAACCCTGGATTCAGTACATTGCAGTCAGAGACCATGCCACTACACCACCAGAGCTGCATAATATATGCTTGTTTAGTGAAACGTAACATTCAGTAGAGCGCCTATATGCTTAACCATGTATCACCATCGCTGATCGATGGGCAAACCAGTTGTCATATGCTCAAACACAGAATAGGTAAACAATAGTTATCATACCTAACCAGATTTGCGCATTGGTAAGCACCGCTAAGACAAGCCCGCACAGAGTAGATGCCTGTATGTTTAACTGTGTGTTAGCTCTGCTTAGCTTCATGCAAACCCACTTAAACCACTTTAAAGTGCCTTAAGCACCCTCTCTCCATGAGCCCTTCTTCTTCCCAGCAACAAAATAAACAGCCTTTGTGGGTTTTGAACCCAGCAACATATACTCCATAGTCACAGCACATAACCATTAAGCCATAAGAGCTTGGGATGATTTCATACACATATCTTTCAGGGGATCTACTTCAGTAGATCGAACTTTTACTAGTTTGAACCACATATACACCACACATACACCAGGGCTGTGATACTAGTTTCTGAGTTGCCCATACCTTACTTGGATAGAAGAAAGTTTCTCTGTTCACCTGTGAGAGAGGGGAGCTTTAAGCAGCTTATCTGTCCCTGGAGGAGTGGTTCCAGCCCAGAAGTTAGTAGTTTATTGGCCATTTTTGTCTAATTTCTCTTTCATTTCCCTACTATAAAAACTGCATTTGCACAGTTTTGCACACCGGGCAGTGCTGGTTAGCTACGGTGAAATTATTCCATTCTCCACTAAGTCTCCTCTTCAGTTTCTCCCTTGAAACTAGTCTAACTCTCAACCTAAGCACTCAAAAAGCATCTTACAGCCCAGCACTTGATCAGACCTAATAGCAAGCACTAATATACCCTGACACTGATTGCCCAGCAGAGCAAGGCTCTTTATTCACCCCTCACCAACTAAGCAACTAAGCAGCTCTCGCTACTATTCAGGCATGACCAAAGGGCAAATTCAGGTGCACTCTCCAGTCCAGCTGGTGAATCTGAGTATCCTGAGGCAATGTTACAACTGTCTTATGTACACAGACAACCCTCTCCTCCTACCACAAAACACTAACATATGCGAGAGATGCAATTATACAGCCAAACTGGAAGCTAAGCTGTCTCCACCCAAGACTGGAACAGACAGTCAAGAGGAGAAGGCTAACACTTGCATCACACCTCCAGCCACACACAGACCTACTAAAATAGCACTGACAAAAAATACACATAAATACACAAAATCATACTCGGAGGCTCTAAATAAAAACCCGCAAAAGCATCAAATACCTCCAAAGCAGACACCCAAACAACCTGCACTTCCTGTCACAAACCAGACAACACAAAACGCAAAATCAGTGTGCCGCACAATCACAGCCCTTAAGGCAAAATAACATACTTAACACACTAGTAATAGGTGACTCTATAGTTAGGCACACTGATGTCCCACTCACTAGGCTGGACAAGCAGAAGGTTATTGTTAGCTGCCTGTCGGGAGCCAGAATCCACCACATAACACGAGCACTCAGGTCACTCCAGAACAAGTACAAATATGACTCTGTCATTGTTCATGTTGGTGTGAATGACCTGAGACGTACCTCCCTGGACTACATGAAAAGAGACATGGTAGAGCTCTCTGATTATGCAGCCCAGGCTGGTATGACCGTGACCCTGAGTAGCATCCTGCCCTCACCAAGAATGATACCTCAGTATAAAGAAAAACGATCATTTTCAACAATTGGCTAAGCTTCTGGTGTCATTCAAAGGGGATCCAGTGTCTGTCAGCCTGGGGCGACATGCTCGACAAGCCACATTGCTTCACAAGAGATGGCTTGCACCTGTCACCCCTAGGCTTTCAAATACTGGCCAAGGCTCTTGCAGCCCCCATAGTGCCTTTTTTAAGCAAGGCTCAAAAGTCAAACCCACCTCCGTAAACAGCAGAATTAACAAAAAACTGAGAGTTATGCTACTCAATGCCAGGAGTTTAAATCTCAAAATGCACGTGCTCAAAGCACTCCTCAGTATGGAGAACATCGACATCTGTGCAGTAACTGAAACCTGGATCAAGGCTCCAGAGAGCACCCCAGCACTACCGGGCTACAACTCATACCACACGTTTCGGTGACAGAACAAGGACTGAAAAACAAAGGGAGGGGGTGTATCCATATTCCTCAAGGATACCTACACCTCCAGGTTAGTGGTGCAGCATGATACCTCTGAGATCATCCATGTGCAACTAACATCAGGCAAATCTGCAATGCAAATTGTGGCCTGCTACAGATCACCCTCCATGACCCAGGACCACCACTCCACCTTTCTGGAGACACTGGAAAACATGAAGGTCCTACTGAACACCCTGATATTGGGTGATTTCAATTACCCTACCATTCACTGGGAAAACTACTCGAGTACAAATTCCCAAGTCCAGCGCTTCCTGGAATTCATCAGCTCAAATGCCCTGGATCAGCTGTTAAATTCCCCTACCAGAGGTGAAAACATATTGGACCTGGTCATCACCAACATGGGCGACAGGTGTTCAACATGGGAGGTCAACCCGTCACTGGTTAGATCAGACCATAAACTAATCATTCTGGATGTCCACATCCCACCACCACCACCAACTAAGGAAACCACAGTAAAAAACTTTTCTAAAGCAAACTTTAACTTACTTAAGACAGAAGTAGTAAGTTTCACAGCCCCCACACTAAAGGATAATGCTGCCCAAGATGCAGAAACCTTTACAAATGCATTCTATGAGCACCTACAAGGATCCATGGATCGTGCCATCCCTAGCAAAACCAAGACTCACTCCTCTAAGAGAAGGAAACCAGTTTGGTGGACCCCTGCAATAAACAGGCTATACAATAGAAGGAGGAAACTATTTCAGAAAAAAAGCAAATCCCAAGAAGGAAAGACATCCGTGATCAGTATCACTAAGAAACTAAGGTCTCTCATGAAATCATCCAAGGCTAACTTTGAAAGAAAAATAGCCAAGGATTCAAAAGATAACCACAAAGCCTTCTTTAGCTATGTTAAGAATCTAAGTGGCATCTCGCAGATATGCACTGAACTAGTGCAAAATAGCACAAAATATACTGAACCTACTGATACTGCCAACATCCTGGCAGATAGATTCAGTGCAAACCTCACCCCCCTCTCACCTCAAAAAGGGCCCACAACAATACCGGAAAAGTGTAGTGTCCCAAAAATCACAGACGCACAGGTGAAAACAGCCCTTTCAAAAGCCAAAAACACAGCATCAATGGGACCAGATGGTGTCCCAGGCTGCATCTTGCATGAACTACAGAATGAACTAACCCCCCACCTAAACATGCTGTTCAGCCTCACCCTCTCCACAAGCTACGTGCCCATAGAATGGTGCACAGCAACGGTTATTCCTCTCCACAAAGGAGGGGCCACAACTGACCCTGGTAACTATCGCCCCATAAGCCTGACTAGCCTGATCTGCAAGGCTATGGAGCGCATCATCATGGAACTCATTAACAAAGACATTGGGAACCTCCAAACACTTGACCTGACCCAGTTCGGCTTTGTTAAGGGCAGATCATGCTTACTAAACCTGGTTGACTTCTTTGAGACAGTCACCAAGGCCATAGATGAGAGAAAGGTAGTTCACACAGCCTATCTTGACCTCGCCAAGGCTTTCGACACCATTCCCCACTCGAGTATTACAGAAAAACTCACCAGCCTGAACACAAACTCCTATGTCACAAGATGGGTTGCCAACTGGCTTACAGACCAGAACTCACACGATAAGAATAGTGGGCTCCAGGTCCGACTCTAAACCAGTCACAAGTGGTGTCCTGTAAGGCTCGGTCCTGGAAACCCTACTGTTTGGCATATACTTCTCAGAAGTACAGGCAAACATAGAAGGACTATGGCTAACCAAGTTCGCCGATGACTGCAAACTGGGAGCCATAATTGACTCTCCGGCTGACACGGACATCCTCCAAAAGGGCCTTACTGAGACGGACATCTGGTGTCAAAGTCATGGTCTCAAGCTAAATGCCAAAAAATGCATAGTCATCCCATCTGGGAAAATCAAAACACCCACGAATTACCACATAGGTGGCAGCCCCCTTAATACAAAAGAGGTAATAAGAGATCTGGGGACCCAGGTAGATAGTAATCTCTCCTTTGAAAATCATATTGCCAAAGTAGTTAGGAAATCCTTCTATGTGGCCCATCTAATTACTAAAGGGTTCACATCTAGAAATAAAGAGGTTATAGTGCTCCTCTACTCGTCACTCATTAGACCCATCATAGAGTACAATGCCCCATTTGTGATGTAACTCACAAGACACTTTCAACAGCTGGAACGACCACAAAAGTACCTCACCAAGAGGATTATGTCCTATGCAGCCCAACTGTAAAAACTCCGGCTGTACTCAGTGGCATATCACTTACTCAGAGGTGATCTCTGCCTGACTTACAAAACCATGTCCAACTCAGAACTGATTGACATACTCCACCTAAAGAAATCCAAGTCACTGTGAGCCACGCACTCTAGTGAGCTAAACCTCGCCACAACAATAAATAGAACATGCTGGAGGGATAGATTCCTGTCACAGAGACTCCCCATGCTTTGGAACAAAATTCCAAATGACATCAGGCAGAGCCCCTCACTAACACTCTTTAAGAGAAACCTTGACGAGTGGATGGGTAGCAGAAAATACACCCCTGGGATCACTTCATTGGCTATGCTTGACAGAGGATCAGCTAATCAATCAATGGGGTGGCGAAAGCTGACACACTCTGGCTAGGCTTATAAATGCCCTCGGGCAGATAGCCTAGTATCTACCTATGAACCTATATGGCCAAGAACATATATTCGAACTCGTAAAAGTTCGAACACTGATGTAAAACACATAAAACCAGAAAACACAAAACAAAACGTCTATAGCAGGGGGGCTATTCCCCCTGCACCCCCCACAGCCCCATTACTTAAATATATCAACTCCAAGATTGCATTACATTGCAGAAATAGGAAATCTTCCCTTTTTGTTCTGTACGGAGATCTCCATTCAGTCAGATCAGACTTTTAGAAGTTCGAACATATGGTCTCGGCCATATGTGGTTCGAACTTATAAATGTTCGATCTACTGAAGGGGACCCCTTTCAGGACAATCACTGTACTATAGGGAATGCATATTGTGGAAGCAGTAAACATTCAAATAAGATATATACACAGACATATATAAATATAAATACAAATATATATATATATATATATATATATATATATATATATATATATATATACACCTACATATATATATATATATATATATATATATATATATATATATATATATATATATATATGTGTTTAAATGTATATCTGTGAATGTTTGCTCTATATATGTGTATATATATATATATATATATATATATATATATATATATATATAAACAACAGACTTGCAGATAAATACTGGTAAGCCTAGCAAACACCACAGTACAATGGCTGTGTGGATAGACATATCACCCATGAGAGTCACAGAATACCCCTATATATCCTGTGGCAGGTCATACTGTAGATAGAATGCTGGGGTGGTATGGGATATTCATCTTCTGACCCCACACATAGTCCAAATAACAAGTACACACTCTGCCACTACATAATCATAATAGGCCTTACACAGTGGCCAGACATAGAGCAATCTCTTAAGCAAGTAATTGAAATGACTAAAGAGAGCACAGTGAAACCCAAACAGCCAGTAATCCCACAACAACCACACATAACTATATATATAAACTCCAGTATCGCTGTACAGCTGTACAGTGGGGAAGAGGGCATTTACACTTTTACTACTAGTTTTGATGGAATGACTTTCCACAAGATGATTGCTTTGAAATATTACCTTTTGCCAGTTAGTTCTTGGACAAATGATGTGCTGGGACATATATTTTCTGCAAACTGAACTAGATCCCTTCACATACAAACACACTTACTTAGCAACACTGAGAGTAGAACCCCTACCTAGGTACTTATTGCTACTAATGTCTTTGGCCTTAATTGCACACACCACAGAGCTTTTAGGGTGAAGTATGTCCCGAGTTTCCTGTTAAGTGAAGAACATCACCAGGCCTTGTACAGTATAGTAATGGGGGATGTGCTGGGTGTTAATGAACAATACATAGTATGACATACTGTCATATACACATTGACAAACAAATACAGTCATAGTCACATTTGACAGACCTGGGTTTAGCAGTGCTAACTACCTTGTCAGTGAGTCCATACTGTTGCAGAGTTTTTGCACAGAGCACATGCATCATTGGGCTGGATAGTGTAATCAGTTACCTGTATGGTTGATGGTGACAGTGGTCATCATACAGTGGACCTTGGGACATGTACTGGGGTACGATAGTGTAAAGACAGTATTCCCAGCACTCACACCCCACATTGGATACTGTACTCACTGAAACCCATGATAATGCTCTGACATGCCCACACTCACACATTGACCAGGACTGCAATACAAACCCTTGTCTATCTAATCAGTGCTACTACAGGGGTATGCATTTATTGCACATGCCACATGGATAGTAGGGTGAGGGTTTGTCATGGCTCTCCTAATGTCTGCAACAATCACCATCCCTTATAATGTATGGCAAGGTTTAGTGTATTTGGAGAATGTGGCCCCAGAATGCTGTCTCCTACAAATATGCACACTCACACACAATTGCACACACATACACACACACATACTCACATTTGCCAGGACTCAGAGGGTAACCCATGCTTATCTACCCATTTGTAGAACAGTGTTATGCTGGTACTGCAAGTTCCAGGTAGCCCATAGGGTGAAGAGTGTAACAAGGTACATTTAATGTGAATTACAGCTGCAGACATTTCTAAGTATAGTGATGGGGGGTGTAGTGGATGACAAGGCCCTCAGAGTATTTTCAGCTACAAGTTTACAAACACACAGACACTGTTTTTCTCAGTAATGCACACTGGCACATTTGTCAGTACTGAGGTCCATAGGTGCAGGTGTTCCTAGGTGTGTACCAGGCTAATGTCCATGGAGAGATGAGAAGAGTAGGGCATGTGGGTACACTGGTATCCTGCCACCTGCCATTTGTCAGCAGGCCATCTATCAACTGATGGCACTTGAGTGATCCCCAGGGTGACAGTTAAATTCAACATCCAATCATCTGGTTTTCTCTTGCAGAGGGCCAGTGAGGTGCTCCACTTGACATGTATGCAACATATGTTGCATAACATGGCCAGTGTCTGGGTTAGAGACCTGTACCAAAGCATGTTCTGTTGACTGTGGTAGTCTGGTTGAGGTATCCATGGCATGTGGTGCACACAGGGTGGGGTTTCCTAGCTGTGGCATTCATAACACAGCTGGGCGACATGTCAGTGTCAGTCAATCAGAGATTGCCTGTAAGCAGGCAAGATGGATACCTGACATCTGCACATCTGTACAGAGGACAGATGTGCAGATGTGCACATCTGTACAGAGGACAGATGGAAATTAGCTAGCCAACAGGTTATGCATTAGGATGAATGTTTTGACAGATAGACATCTCACACTGATAGGTATGCCATTACTACATGACAACAGTCCTCAACAACGTGTCCTAAACACATAGTAGTCTACAGTTAATATCAACATATCAGATCAATATCCAATAGGAGATACTTAAAAACGTACAGCTCAAACACCAAGAACATGATAATCATTACTCAGAGTCCAGCTTTGCATGCAGGGGTGTATGGTTTCAGTACTACAATCTGCAATCTACTCTTACTTGGAAAAGCACTGTTAAAAGTAGTAATGTAATGATACAATACATGCAAGTTTGACAGCATATAACCTGGGATACTGCCCATGTATGAAATACATAGAAAGAGAAAAGATTGCGGTATTAGCCATGTATACTCAGGTATCCCATACAGTATAGTCACACCCCTTGCTACTGTAATGACAGCACATTAGATTTTTATTAGTTACAGCACATAGAAGCATGTTATGTACATGGAATTAAATACACTTATTAAATATGTCATTACCCTGCTATTTTATCAGACTGTAATGTGATCACTGGTTACAAGGGCTGAGCTACGCTTAGCAGGTGTAAGCATTGCTTAACTTTAAATGCTAAGCAGAATTTGCACACTGGTAAGTGGAGGCTACACGGTGTAAGTGCCTTTTTTCTTAACCGTACATTAGCATGGCTTACCATCATGCAAACCCACGCAAACTCCCTTAAAGCTGCTCAAAACTGCCTTAACCACTCTGTATCCAACAGTACTTGTTCTGCCTAGCAACAAAATCAACAGCCCTTGCAGGTCTTGAACCCGGGACCCCACAGACTATAGTCACAGCCCTTAACCATTAAGCCATCAGAGCTGCAAAAAATGTCTGTTGCTTTTTCAAATATATCATTCAGTACACATACTGAATAGTAATGAAAAACTGCTTTGACTACTACAGTTATTTACTACTTGTTAGTGAAAATAGTGTTGAATTAGTCATGTTTTTATATCTAAATATAGACATATCAGATAAATATGGTGGGATACATCTGAGAAGGTATATCCAACATTCATGTTTACACATACCAAGGACACACACACACACACACACACACACACACACACACACATATATATTTATGCCCATAATGTAGTGGAGTCATACTTCAGCACCATAACTCTCAACCTCTTAGTGCAAGGGAACATAATGTAAGTATTGCAGTTATAAATGTAGAATGTTGCCATAGTAACAGGGGTTGTGTCAACAGACATGTTGTGTAGGAAGGCTCTTCTGAACTGACATGTACGCCATTAGTTACTGACAGACATCATAAAATCATTATAGTGAAGTATCACACAAATCACAGCAATGATCCTGTGGAATACAGCAGAAATATGATCAATAAACATGGACAGTCTGAAACAATCTGGTCAGTCCAGAGGTATACACAGAACAATTTAGTGCAAGCTGTGTGGACCAAGCCTGACAAAGTGGGTGTTTACAGCTATTAAAATCGGGATTTATCACAAATACTGGAGTAGATAAGCTCACACAGCTGATGCATTCACACCCTCCTGTCTGTCCTAATGCATATTAACTGCAGGAGCAGAGGTCCCAAGCCCACATACTTCCCACTAGTTAGTGACATACATATTCAAAGCATCCCACTTATTTTTCAGAAATACTCAACACGTACGGTGGCCAGCAGCAGTACATCTGATAAATATCTGGACATAACATCACACTAGGTAAATACACTGATCTGCTAGGCATGTCACCAAGCACTGTTTAAACTACAGGCAGACTGCCACAACACTAACCCAAGTTTCCTATGGGGAAATATACATGTAATTGCAAATATAGCAGGCACTACAGGCATGTAACAGCATGGAATAACAGACACCACTGTGAAAGTGCATACACACTGTGATGACCGTGCCCTGGCCCAGCAATCAAGGAGCCTCAATCCTCAGCACTAACACCAGGGAGGTCATCTCCTAGAAGAGGAAAGGATAACTAATGCACACAGTAAAGTACAATTTCCCTTAAGTGCACACAGAGATCACAGTCAGTCTGGGGCTGGTTGCTCCCTTGCTCATCAGGTCCCCAGTAAAACTCCCCACTGGCACAGCTATAGGGTCCAGGTCTCAGACTAACTGGGCAAGCTAAAACCTCCAGTATCCTCTCTGTCCAACCAGTGCTTTGTGTCCCTGCCAAGTAGCTGACACAACACACACACACTTTGAGATAAGTATTTATACAACTTCACAGACACTGCTGGGAAAGGCTGACACAGATTCCCCAGCTGTGCCCCTTTACCCAGACTATATGGTAGTAATTACTGCCACCACCCAGTTAATAATATCAGCTACTAAAAGGCCCTTAAAAGGGTGTCCAATTATTACTGTGCAATATTAATATCCAATGGTAGTATGACTAACAGTCAAGGCTTACTTTAGAGTGGCCTATTACAATAACCCCTATAAATATGCAATGTGCTCTAGAGCTTATATCTACACAAATCAGCCACAGGTAGAAGGTTTTAAAAATGTTTAATAAATAATAATTAAAACACATGACAAAACGACTACACCACAGAGATATCTAAGAGTTGAGAGATCACACAGAAACTTAAAATAATACAGTAGAACAGGTCTGATTGCAAAGAAAAATACCTAATTAATCTTTACTAGCTTTAACAATTCCTACAAGAAATCACAGTGCTAAAACCTACATGTGAGCACAAGACAGAGTGCTGATAAGTTAGATGTCTAAAGTCAAAATGCTTTTTAGTCTCTTGTGAGAAATAGTATTTAAACATTACTAACAAACATGTCTCTAAGGCCCTCCCAAAATTACATAATTTTTGACACTTAGGTTTTCCCAGTATTCATATTGCATCATCTTAACACCTGGTCTGAGTTCTCATGCCACGAACTGCGTTATTTAGCAATCTAACACCTCCTCAGAAACTTACAACAATACAAGACATTTCACATGTATATGCTAGCAGAAACCAGAGCAATAAGGCACCTTCCACATCTAAATTTTAGTCATAAACTTTAGCCTTAAAACAATGGGCATGAAATCTTCATCGAGCCACCCTGGAGCTGAATTCTAACATGAAAAGGTACAACATGCTTCACTGGGCCAGTAGAGTGTAATGTTGTCACATATTTTGCAGTTCCACATTTCACAGAATTCTTTGCACTCAAGAAACATGCCTGTATTGTACATTTATTTACAAATGCCAGAATTCTATATCAAATTCTATTTGACTAGGCTGGCAACCTTCGCCCATCTCTCCCCAATCGTCACACCCACAACCAGTCTCAACAGAGTCACAGTCATATTATGGTAAGCCTAATTAATAGTACAGTATATGGACTGTGTGAACAAAACCATCCTCATATTTGCCACTCACACAAAAACCCTACATATACTGGCCCAATTCACAGTGTAGTCTGATGCCTGACTGTGGTATGGGACATGACTCAGTCTGGCCCTACAAACATATACACTGATAGGGTACCAGAAACTGGAGCAGCATGCAACGTCAGATAGAACAGGACCAAGAACACTGACATCTACCCCAGTCTGTACACAGGCAAAATAACATTCACAATACATTGCTACACAATACTGACACTCTGTCAACAATCACTATAAGTACACAGACCTCACTACTGTACAGACTACAACAGAATGTTCACATTTTGTCCTCAAATATAAGGCCTCCTATACATAACATGTCTGGCAGTCTGATATATCACTGGCTTGATATCAGGAATGATGTCAGTAAATAATGATATACTGTACATATGCACCTCTTACTGCATGGCATATGGACAAAGGGTGACAGACTTGGGGGTCAGAGGCACAAACACAGGGCCAATATTGACATATTGCTGTGATAAACTGCGAAAATTGCTAGTGTAACAGGGTTGGTTGTGACATATCTCTTCTGGGGGATATGAAGTCAGTAACACACATGGATGTCACCATTTACTGACTGCAATCATTAGAGTATGCTACTGCATTTCTAAAGACAGAAAATGTGTGAGTAACACACACATCTAAGACACCAAACTCTGGCCAGTCTGCAGATAGCCCTACAGTTGAGAGTTTCCTCAGCCACATAACACTGTCATGCCAGACTTTAAACTATGCAGAACAGCCATATCCACACAACTCTGTTAAACCATCATTACTTCGAATGTAGAACAGCAATACTTACATTCTGTCCCCATGTCTGGAACATCCCCCTCCAGTTTGCTGGCCTGTCTCCACAGCATACCTCTCAACTATACCAAATTACTCATTTTTTACCGAGTTTTGGGGTCCAAATGAAGGAGTGCCATGATTCCCAAGTGGCACCCCTTCATTTCTGATTTTTTTCCTTTGGTTTCTTGATTATTTCAAATATTGCACTGTTGGAGCTGATGTCATCCGTTAGGGCTATCAGCCAGTCGGAATTGAGCTGCTTGAGCTCACGTCATCATTTCTGGCTAGAAATGCGAGCGGGAAGCAGCAGCACTCGTTTGGATTTACAGCAGCATTTTGGATGTATCAAGAGCAAATGCAAGAGGTTTGGATTTATCAGCACACGTTCTGGATTTATAGCAGACCGGGGAATGCAGCATTTTGGATTTACAGCAGCGGTTTGGATTTATCAAGGCCGGGGAATGCAGCACTCATTTCATCTGGTTTTGGGGGAATCAAGTGAAGTAGATTATCGTTGGGGGAATCTTTGGACTCAAGTAAGTGTGTGTGTGTGTGTGTGTGTGTGTGTGTGTGTGTGTGTGTGTGTGTGTGTGTGTGTGTGTGTGTGTGTGAGTGTGAATGTCATACTATATACATTTTGATCAAGGAGGAAAACAAAAATGTAGGAAGCTTATAATAAAAATTCAAGGTGCTACAGAACGTGTAAGGTTAACTAAAGTCGTGGCTTTAGGCATAAATACATTAAAACAAATACTTATTTAAAATTATTTATTAAGTGTGACTAACACAATTTAAATATTCCTTAGTTTCTATTTATGTTACACAAGTGGGTGATAACAGTTTACACAGGTTTTTTTGCTTTTTTTTAGCCTGGATGATTTTATTATGGTCATGTCCAAATTTAAAACAACTTATAATAACTTCTAATGTGGGATCAGCCAGGAACATAGGCTTCTTTACAAAGTTAGTGGAAACCTTAGCTGCACTGATGCTGAATTTAATTAATAAATCACTAAAAGATGGTTATGTCATCAACTATTGGAAAGTTGCTAATATGTTTGCATTTTTGGGCACAGAAAGGACCTTGGCTATTATCACCCAGTATTGACTTCTCAAAAACCATGGAGAAGTGTCCAGTTAATAGACCTATTACCGATAGGATCTATACATTTGACTTGGACTCTATGCAGAAGATTCCTTTGGACTAGAGTATGCATGGCTAGTTTATCTTATTTGTATGATGTAGTCAGTATGGATGTTGGTATTGTTTATTTCAACTACTTGATCCTTCACTACTTATCTGCCTCAGATAGCATAGCAGCTCAGAGCATTTTTTTACTCATAGTTATTTACCTGTTGTCTGTTACTTGATGAAATAAAAAACTCACCATCTTCTACACTATCCAAAACAATACCACAACTAACATATAAAATATAATAAATGCCATTTACCTAAACAAACTGCCCAGTATATTATACCATTCCTGAAGTCAAGCATGCTACTTCCTTCCTAACCTGTGTCCTTATTACTATACATAATCACTTTTACAGCTCCACCTTACACTTACCTAACCGAGCTTTTTATCTCCAGTGGATGACAACAGATTTGAGTCAGTTGCTCAAACAAAAAGTCAGTACCTGGCTCACATGGAAGCAAATGGAATGCCCTTTAGATCATACCATCTGCATAACATTACTTAGCCATACCAAACTAGGCATTAGAAATTTTAAAGCTGCTTGTTTGTATAACAGGCAAACCACAGCATTCTCTAACCCCAGAAACTTGTGGAAAGGGGTCAACATAGTAATGGGATTCATAGGTTCATAGGTTCATACTAGGCTATCTGCCCGAGGGCATTTACAAGCCTAGCCCATAGTTTTGTGGCTTACGCCTTGACCCTTTATGGGGGGAACCCATTACATGCACCGAAAAGTACTTAAGCTCAGGCCCATTTTTTGTAAGCCACCCCTTTAGGTAGGGAACTATATCCATTATTTGTGCCTCTGTTGAGCAGTGACACTGAGGTAATCCCTGGGGTATATCTGCGATCTCCCATCCATTGGTCAAGATTTCTCTTGAACAAGGCCAGCAAGGTGCTCTGCCTCACAAGGCAGAGCACCTCCTTTCAAGCCCAATGAACTTGCTATAGAATTCATCCATATACCTCCAAGGTATATATCACATGAGTCTCCCTACCCCCAGTTTGAGCACCACTTTCCATTCTTCCACCTAAAAAAATCTTTCAGAAAGACAGAGATGCCATAATATAATCCCTACCCAGTCATGGCTCGCCATGCTCAGATAGCCTCTATCCTTGGTTTCTCAAGTTATATGGATACTTAATATCCAGTCACAAATGCCATATATTTAACTTCTCCCTCATACAACAAACATCACCTAATCAGGAAAAAGCAGTCATCATTCCTACACTTAAATGTACTAAGCCACCAAACATTTCTCTGTTGCATCATCCAGGTTAAGTAGAAAACTATTTACAATAAATTTACCTACTATGTCAATATAATATACAATCATCACATCAACATGGTTTTATAAAATCCATACATACTCAGAGTACCCTACACACTCCTACTGATAAATACTAACACAAATAAAAACCTCAAAGACCTCCAGAGACTCTTAACTAAAATATGTTGCTTTATCCTCCTGTCACTTAGAACAGAGCATCACTGTACCCCTTTCAAACAAGCCAGGTAACTTCCAATAAAGCAATGCAGTGCTCTATTTCTTTTCTACCTCATTCCAAAATCATACACAGAGAAACCACCCCTATACTAAGCCACAGAGTGGGAGCAAGAAACATTCCATACCAGCTTAGCTCATAGGCCACCAACATGCCTCTGTTCTAACAAGGCCTACAAACTCCCTCTCATCCACTGACAGGTCACCTCTGAGCAAAGTATGAGACTGAATAGAGGCTGGAGTTCTTTTCTTTCAGCAGCAGCAAGACATATTTGAGAGACCCTTTATCCTTTTGAACTTTGGGGCCTTTCTTTTTCAAGCTGCTTCGGTGAGCAGGTGTCAAAGATACATACGAGCCCAACGGTGTGTACTCACTCAATCATAGGTCTAAGTGATGAGTACAGGGAGGGGACCTCCTTTTGATTTGATTCTGAATGTGAATCCCTTCATGGGTGATATAGAAGGTTTTAGAAACTACTTTCTTCTACTAGAGCATCAGCGAAGCTCAACTAAAGGCTGTCAATAAGCCTGGGTCTGACTCATCTGATTGCTCGGTTCCAGGCTCCTAGGTAGCCACCTATATGGGCTAGGGTAGTCTGTTTTTTTCATGCATATGCATGCATGTTTTTTTGCGAAGCTCTGGCTCCAGGCCTCAGCTACCAGTTATGGCATTCTCCCTTCTGGCCAGATGTATATGTGTATCAGATGTGTTTTCGACTATGAGTTTGGTGCATTCATTGTCAAACTTTATCAACTTCCATAACCCTCCTGTGTTTGTTTGTACTTCAGTCAGTGAGTGGATGACAACAAGAGTGGGACCAGGACACCATGTAGTGACACCCTTTTGTGACAGGACATTGAGTGAGACATGACTCCAGCTGTTTTGACCCTGTGGGTTTGCCACCCTAGCCAGTTGCCAACCGTACTTGTGGTTACATGCATGTTCCATCCTCAAGCCTGCTTTATGAGACTCAATTCCTACTGATACCCATAACATACTTAACTACACCTCAAAATTAAACTATTAAACTTGTTTGAGAAACAAACCATATGCACCTAGTTGAAACATTCAAGTATAACTTGAACTGTTTTAAAGAATACAACCTGTATTGTCTCAACTTTCTCTGTGAGTTAGCTATAACATACCTCTCAACTGGACAGATTTTTGCAGAATGTCCAGATTTTTCCTAAAATTTTCAGTCTGTTTCTCATAAAATTATAATTTTCTGGCAAATCATTAGCAAATCATTGAGGGCTGAATTCAGAAAATAATGACAGCCATTTGAGTTTTATACTTCATACCCTTCAGAAAATTGACGTTAATGCAAAACCTGTTGTTCTATCAACTTTCTAAGTTTGTAAGAGCAATATTGAAAAAGTGTCCCTATTTTTGGGTCTTTATCTCCCATTATTTATGGCTTTGTGTGTGTGTGTGTGTGTGTGTGTGTGTGAAAATGCCCCCATGTAATACACCTGGTGCCTAGAGGTATTCAGGCACAAACCCTGTACCTTTGGTACAGGGTAAAAAGAGCCTAAAGTCCCTAGCCACCACCATTTCTGAGCTTTGTCTAGATGTGTTTGTGCTAAGAGTTGAGAGCTAAGCCTATGGTGAGAAGTGAACAGAATTTGTATTCCCCCATTATTGGCTTTGTTGTTTGTCCAGGTGTTTTGCGCTAAGAGTTGAGAGCTATGGTGAGTGAGAAGTGAGAACTGAATTTGTATTCCCCCATTATTGGCTTTGTCCAGGTTTTTTGTTCTAAGAGGTTGAGAACTATGGTGAAAAGTGAGAACTGAATTTGTATTCCCCCATTATTGGCATTGTTTGTCCAGGTTTTTTGTGCTAAGAGGCTGAGAGCTATGGTGAGAAGTGAGAAATGAATTCACTAAATGATAGCCATTAAGTTTCAGTCTTCCTTTTTTTCAGAAAACTGCTGATCTGGCATAGTGGTATGTTGCTCTGACAGTAGTGTACAGGGTCCTGGGTTCAAGACTTGCCAGTGACATGCATGGTGGTAACACATTTTATTCTAGCAACTTTCCAAATTATACAAGCAATGTTTAAAATGTGTCCCTGGTTTTTGACCTTTTGCCCCCGCAAAAAAACTGAAGTTGAAAATAAGTGTGAAAAGCTGTGCAAGATGCCTATGGCTTACACTACTGTCATTCTATTTATAGTGTGGGTGTGGAAGTAGACTTTTATGATGGAAATGTTCTGAACTGGGCAGTTTTGTCATTATTGGCTCATGCATTTTGTTTCATTGCCTACAGTACAGCCTACTGGAAAAATGTTCAGACAATAAATTTAAACTGCAACCTAACAAGTGTGCTGTATTATACAAGGAATATAACTTAAAGTCAGGAAGGTGCATCAAAGAAAACAGCACATGTATGTTTCTTGTTTTGTGTGCAAGGGGCCAATGATTTGAAAACAGCCCAAAGGTAACCTTTACCCACCACTGGCCAGATGCATTTTCTTTGGATGTAGTGTGTGGGTTTCAATGCTATTTCAACGAATGAGTTTCAAGGGCAGAGAAGTTTTAATGCCAAGTCTATTTTCATTGTGAGACAGTATAGCTTTCTTTAGCAGATGTCTGTTAGTGTTTTGTGCATTGTTGTGCTGAAAAATGTAAAAATAAAATCCAAATCATTATAGAAGTAAAGCAGTATGCACACATTAGTGTTTATGGTAAATGGGGAGAAATCACCAGGTAATGGAACACTGGAATGGCTGCAGGGGGACTCTGGTGTCATATTTTGGTTGTCTGTTCTTCAGTTTGCATTTGAAAGTTGGTGTCCTACAATTCCATTGGAGTGGGTGGGGTTACGTAATTATGTATGCAAATTATATGTTAATCAGCGTACAGATTTGTACCTATTTATCATGGGCCTTGTCAAGATTTTTGATGTTACCAGGTTGAGAGATATGCTCCACAGTGTTTGTATTTCCAACTACCCTCTGTGATGCTGTTTGTCAGACACCCACATAAAGTCCTGCTCACAGTGAAGGAAAAGGGACAACACCCACATGAAGTGCTTAGTTATAGGAGTGTGTTTCCATGCAATTGGCTATAGGAATAATACCACAGCTGTTCCACATGCAATTAGCAAGTGGTGGACTCTAATTCCTGCATAGGCCATCAGCTGATCATGAGCATTACCCACAAAAGACAAGCTGCTGCCTATGCAAAACAGATGTATTTTTCCACATATACCAGAGAGGGGGGAGAGAGAGAGAGAGACAGAGAGAAAGTAAAAAAGGAAGACAGAAAGAGCCAATCGTGTTTGTGTATGATCCGTGGGTGGGGAGTGGTCTCTAGGTATTATAACGGTTGCCTATATTGTTTACTAATCCATACTGTCACATAGTAATTGCACATGGCAGCAGACAATTATGGCTGTGGATTGTCTACACAACCTCTACAGTGTTTGACAACTGTTGGTCTTGTAATGTGGACATTGGGGCATAAAGGTCCTCAGTATAATAATGTATCAAAACCCACACTGCAAACACTTAACGGTACTGAATTTCAAACCCCTACCGGCTATGTTTTGCTATTACAGTGTTATGCAGTTATCGCATGCACCAGGGAGCTTACATACTGGAGAGCTGTCCAAAGGCATCTTTGAAGCTGAGTGATATCAGCAGCAGTGTTAAAGGAGGGGTAAGGGAAGTATAGGAAGTATGAATGTCCACAAAATCAGGTATTAACAAACACACACACACGCACACACGCACACACGCACACACGCACACACACACACACACACACACACACACACACACACACACACACACACACACACACACACACTCTCTCTCTCTCATACAAACACACACATTATCACAGTTGCCAGGACCAGGATTAAAACTCCTACCTAACTAGTTTGTGACACTAAAGTATTATGCAGTTATCGCAAGCACCACAGAGCTTATAGGGCTTAAACTTGGCCAAAGGGTTATTTCAAGGTGACTGGCATCAGCAGGCATGCTAAACTAGGGCAATGGGAAGTGTAGTGAGTGTGAATGGCCTCAAAATCATTCATCTCCACACACACACACACACACACACACACACACACACACACACACACACACACACACACACACACACACTTGCCAGTACTGAGATCCATAGGTTCATTGTTTCACAGGTGTGTAGTAGGTGAATGGGCCCAAAGGCTCTAGAAGGTTAGGCCAAGGGAATACCTTGGCATCAGGCTACATGACAATAGTCCCCAGTGTGGCTCTGGGGTGTAATTCCTGGAGTGGTCCCCAGGGGTGGGTATTGTATTCACCATCCACTCATCTGGGTTTCTATTGTGGGTGGCCAGTGATGTGCACTGCTTCCCATGTGTGTGATTTATATTCCATAACATGGACAGTGTCTGGGTTGTGCACATGTCCCACATGCATGTTCTTTGATGTGTGGAAGTGTACTTGAGGTCTCTGGGGCATGTTGTGTGGACAGATTGGTATCTTCTCATGTAGCATTCCTGACATCATTTGGTGAGACCTGGCTATGTAACTGAGGTTGTGATTGCACCTACATTGACAGTATGATATGGGTATTCAGTGGAGTTAGTGGCATCTGTCCATACAGGGCATGTGTATAAGGCATTGTATTCCCTTTGTGGAGTATGTTTGCAGACTCTACAGTTGTTGCAGGAGTCCAGTGGGGAACATGGCAAAAGGGCCACTGTACACATTTATTTGGCTACTGAGGGGATGGAACAGGGTGCCATGTCCTTTTACTTGCTGGATAACACACAGTCAGGAGATGCAACACATCAAAGATGTTAGTGGCATTGTTGTGATCAACAGGCATGTATGTAGTCCACTGCTATCACACCGTGGTTACTATCTGGGAGGCAATATGCAGAGGAACTACCAATATAGTGGTTGTTGCCTAGCCAAGTGTGTTTGTGTATGATACATGGGTGGAGAGTGTTCTCTGATTAATAGGAGGGTTGCCTATATTGTTCACTAATCCATACTGTCACATGTAGGGCTGTGGATTGTCTACACCAACCTCTCCAATTTTGTTACATCTATTGGCCTTGTAATGTGGACATTGTGACATATACTAGGTCCTCAACATAATAATTTAGCAAAACCCACCTCACAATGGATCCTGCTATTACACAATCACAGCAACCCCCACACAGGATACTGATGACAGACACACACTTGCCAGTACTGAGATTCAAATCCTTACCTAGCTATGTATTGCTACAACAGTGTACCACATTTATCGCACGTGCCATGGAGCTTATAGGATTTATGTTGTCCCAAGGTACTTTTAAGGTGAGGGATATCACCATCCCTTGTAAATATTGACATTGGGTGATGTAGTGGATGAGAGATCCCAAAAATAATTTTACCCTACACACACATTTACATTTGCCAGGGGTGAGGTTCAAACCTCTAACAATCTTTTCAGACTATTATGTTACTCATTTACCACATGCACCACTGACCTTACATGGTTTAGGTTTGGCAACAGGTACTTCTAAGGTGGATAATATCTGCAGGACTGGTGAAGTCAGACACTGAGATATGTACTGGGTGTAAATGGAGACAAAGTCTTTGAGGTATGGACATACATCTGTACACACACAAGCACTTGCCATGGATGAGATTCAAACCCATACCTATATAGTTATTTGCTACTACATTGTTCCGCATTTAGGGCACACTCCGTGGAGCTTATATGCTGGAAGGCTGTGCCAAGGTATCTTAGCAGCTGAGTGACATCAGCAGCAGTGGTAAAGGAGGGGTAAGGGAAGTGTGGTAAGTGTGAATGACCACAAGATCAGGTCTCCACAAGGATACACACACACTGTCACACAAATACTCACATTTACACAATTGCCAAGGTCAGGATTAGAACTCCTTCCTAACTAATATGCTACACTATAGTATTATAGAGTTATCACAAGCGCCACGGAGATTAAAGGTCCAAAGGTATCTTTGAAGGTGAGTAACATCAGCAGCAGTGTTAAAGGAGGGGTAAGGGGAGAGTAGTAAGTGTGAATGTCCATAAAATCAGGTATTGTCAAAGACACACACACTGTTGCACACAAGCACACACAGTTTCATAATTGCCACATCTGGGATTAGACCTCCTACCTAACTAGTATGCTACACTATAGTATCACGCAGTTATTGCAAGTACCACATAGCTTATATGTTGGAGAGCTGTCCAAAGGTATCTTTGAAGGTGAGTAACATCAGCAGCATTGTTAAAGGAGGGTCAAGGGGAGAGTAGTAAGTGTGAATGTCCATAAAATCAGGTATCATCAAAGGCGCACACAAACATGCCCACACACACACACACACACACACACACACACACACACACACACACACACACACACACACACACACACACACACACACACACACACACACACACACACACACACACACACACACACACACACACACAGCCACACACAATTTTACATTTGACAGGACTGGGTATACAAATGCTAGATGAATACTGATTTGTACTATCATGTTACACAGTCATCGCAAGCACTACAGACACTATAGGGCTGAGGGCTACCAAACGGAATGTCTACAGTGATTGACATCAGCACATCATGTGATATCAGTCAATTGGATGTGTGGTGGGTGGGACAGGCCTCATAATGGAAATCTCTCTGTCACTGTCTGTCTCTCTCTTCCCCACACCTCTGTGTGTGTATGTTTGACATATTATAGTGTGTTGGCTTTGAATATGTGTGAGTATTCCTATCCAATGTGTGTGCAAAGCATGATTTGTGTACAATTTGGTGTGTGTGCACAGACATCTGTGAATGACAAATATGTATAGTCCATTGTGTTGTCAGACATGGGCTTCATTTCTCTAAATGTAGGAGCATGCCCAGTATGACCATCTGTATTGAGTGTGTGGATCCATTCCAGGTAGGGTTGTACTCCAGTCCAGGGTTTGGTTTTCTATACCTACAGCTAGCAACCTGTTTCTGCAGGATATCTGTAGATAGGTTGACAATATGTAGTCACAATGGGCGACAGTGGGATACTGCTATTGCTGTCTGTGCTGCTTGTGTTACATGGTTGGTGTTAGCAGAGATATTCAGACATATGTACTGTTTTACACTGTGATGTATTATGTCATCAACTACTGACAGATATACTTATTTGTTCGCAGTTATTTCCTGGGAAATACAAGTTGAATGAAGCTGTATCCAGTATTGTGGTCCGCAATCTACAAATTCTTGCACACTCATGCCATTCTGGAGGGGTAGCTGCAGACACTTGCTGATGGGTCTGTGTAAATGGTCCAGCACCTTGGTACTATGGTGGCTGATGATCCCCTTCTTGTACATATATCGATGTAACAGAATAGCCATATTCTGCTGTGGCCATACCTCTCAGCTGTACAGACTCACCCACGTTGCCCAGAGGCAGGGCTCATATATCTGGTCAGTTCCCCTTCTCATTGTGGTTTACGAGCAGATTTGTAGATACCTATTACTGGGTTTGCAGGCAGGGGTAGTATGGGCACACATCAGAGTTTCAGACTTCACCTATGACATCCATGCTTCTACACTCCCCACTCTGTTATTCTATCCTCTTCCTAACATTATGCGAGCAATATCTGAGAAGTATCCCTATAGTTGGCCCTTCATCTCAGCGGTATTTAGGGGTTGGTCCACAGTTCATGCAGTAGGACATGGTAGGCATGCTACTGGAATTTGTCAACATGACCTTGTATTTGTGTTCTGTTGACTGTGTTATGTTGTTATTTGGGACCCCTTGAGATACCATACATTGGCACCATGGGTGAGGCACAGGCCTTTGACAGAGGACTGTAAGCCATTTGGTAGTGATGCAGGCCAGTGTATTCTGTCACTCCTACATTCCCAGGCTGCAAGCCTGTGGATTTCCCTGGGGTGACAGGGAAAGTGTGAGGTGTTAATGGCAATAGTTCCTGTCCATATTAATCCATTGGTCTGGATGCAGGCAGGGTTCTGCTTACAGCTAGAGACACACCTTCATGGGACACCTCTTCAGCATGCTGCATTCTGTGGGTATTCCCATACAGAAATGGAGTTATACTGTACTCATTCCCAACAGCAAGGATATGACCTGTGATAAACCTGTGGCTGATGGTGGGATGAGCTGAGTGCATGTATGATATGGAAGCTACTTGCAGCTGACTCACAGATATACATGGCACATTCCCCTTATGCTGCCTTTGTGCGGGGACATAGGCAGACTCTCATTACTTCATAACTGTGCCTTTTGTGGTCTGCAAGTGATTGGCCAGACTACATCATTATTCCATACTAGACAGACAACTAATGTGCTGTTAACCTATATGTACAATTCCAAAGGTGTGTGCAGTTGACAGTTACATTTTATGTACTCTGCCTAGGGTATTTCCACGTGTGTACTGTGTGTATGTATGGCCCCACATTCATGGCATGTCCATCTTTCAGATGCTGACAGATATTGACATCTGGACAGTGAGTATGGACGACTGCTGACATGGGTATTGCTGAGAAGCATTGTGGTTGGTACTGCAGTTGTTGGAACATGGCCCTGTCATCCACAATACTGCCCACAGGCCACTGAGACACAACCCTCCATGCCTACATGCTGACCATTTCCAGACAATATTGAACACACAACAACCTAACACACGGACTTTTGCATATTGTACACGTGCAACAATCTAGCCTGTAAATTGGGCCAGCTCAGGTAATCTGTGTTCCACTGTTATTACACCTCACACTTACATGTTACTGCATTTCTACATAGGATTGTGGGGGGGGGGGCACACCTGATGACTTTAAACATTTGCTATGACTGTACTGGTATTTCAGGTACTCTGTTGCCTTCCATTTCATTTTGTATTCTGACCTATCATGCTGACTGGAGGCATATCAGTAGAGTACAGATCTTATGTTTTATTGACCTACATTTTAGTTTCAGACTTCTTACCCTTCAGAACTAACATAAAACTGCCAGACCTGTTGTAGTCTGTCTATGTAGGTCTGGAGGGGGGCTGTTAACCATTGCCATCAATTGGAGGCATTAGCCCAGCCTTTCTTAATGGTCATCTACACCTGTCCTGCTGGCTGAGGCTGGTGGTGGGTATGTGAGCCTCACTTGACATGCATGTGTGTGTCCTATGAACACACATTAAGGCCACCACATGTAATGCAGTGGGATTTGTCATCTTGTCTAGTATTGCCTAGTATGTTGACATCAGTATTTGTTATGGATTTCATGCTGCCCATATAGGTGTCCACTATCTGCTGCCATCCCATTCAGCCACCCGATTCCCTTGCATGCTCACGTCCATACTATATATACAACTATCAGAATATACTACTCCATTCAGCATTTCATAGGAAGAGTGACTTACCTTGTGGCTGTGACAGTATTGAGGACAGTTCTGGAGGGCTGACTATGTCGGATGCACATAGTACACTCCCTATACATGATAAAGCACAGGTAGTGTCATGTTTGACATCTCTTTTACTGTATGTGCAAGTCAGAGAGCGAGGTGTCATTCCCTGGGTGCCTACCATGTCAGTGTATGTGCTATGCGTTGCCTCTTTGCCAAGGCCTGGGCATACTGGGCACACCTCCTTCTGCCTACATAGGCAGGCTCAGGTAGTTCCTCTTCTGAGTCCCTCTGTGCCTGTGATGGCCTTGGCAATGGTGGGGGGCTGTGTGGCCTTGCCCCATGCTGTTCCTGCTGCAGCTGTTTCTGCAGGATCATATTGTGTAGCATGGCATATACTATGAACATTTATGTACATGTAGCTGGAGAGTACTGCAAGGCTCCATCGGATATGTCCAGGCAGCGGAACCATGAATTGGTCATCCCAAACACACGCTCTATTATGATTCTGGTTTGTGCATGTGCCTCATTATGGAGTTCTTGTTCAGGTGTGTGTGTGCATTTATGAGGGGTGTCATCAGCCACGGCTCCAGTGCATAGCCAGTATCCCCCGCTAGGTGGCCATATGGGATGTCCTCACTGGCAAATGACTGGTACAGCTGTGTTATATGCCAGATGTGGGAGTCGTGATAGCTTCCAGGGCTGCCAGCACACACATTCAAGATAATGCCCTGGGCATCGCACATGACCTGGAAGTTGATGGAGGGGAAGCCCTTGCGGTTTATGCATACCCTACCCCACTCACCAGGTGGTGCTTTGATGTGTATGTGCATGCAGACTATAGCACCCACTACCTCAGGGTATTCTGCTATTTGGTGGAAGAGATGCATATTGCTGATCAACACCTCACGGGTGTTGAGGAAATATATGTGCTCACGGGCCTGGACATGGCATCCAGGAACTGTTGGAGTACCCTGGATGCTGATTCCTGTGAGATCCCCATGATATCCCCAACTGCCCTTTGGAAGGTACCTGTGGCTAGTATTCTTAAGCCTATACATACCTTGGTATCCACTGGGATGGGTTCCCCTCTGTTGGTTCTGTGTGTGAGGTGTGGCCAGCACAGCTCAACATTTTGCTGTAGAATGTCCCTGTCCACCCTATAGCGCTCCACTATCTCCAGTTCATGTAGCCCTGGTAGGTTACCCTGGGTCTGTACACTCTTCTCCTTTTCCTCACTGTGGGTTGGTCGTCAGCCTTCACATCTTCAGCCTCTTGCACATATTGATGTATGAGAGCAACAGCAGCCCCTAACATTTTGGTAAAATTATCCCATCTGTGTACACCGGTGGTGTAGAGTTTGTGGGAAAAAACAGACTGGAAAGTGTTTGCATAGTTTATAGTAGTGTGCTAGGCTGTTCCATATGTAATTGGCTGATTCTGATACATTTCACCTGCCAGCTATGCTAGTTCTTCTTGATTGCCTTCCTACTGCTGTGTTCCCTTCCCATTGCCTTCTGGTTTAAGCCCCGAGGCGCTCCACGCATACCCAGTGCTCAGATGTGAACAGAGCTGCTATTTCCTGGAGTTTTTTTTTGTTTTTGTTTAAAACCCAGTGCATGGTGTGCACACCCGTTTAGACAATGTAAACACTGTGAGGCAGCCTCAGACACATTCCCTTACTTAGCTGTGCTTAGCTAAGGGCAAACATGGGCCACAGAGCTCCAGTAAGCTTACAGCATGCATGACACTACCCTTTATGAGGTCATCCATCTCTTAGACTTATACAATGGTGTTGCTGCACCTACACAGTTGGGTGCAAGCTAACACTGAGAGGAAATCTGTGATTCAGTATCAGTCCCCTCATTTGCATAAAACAGAATGTTAATTCATAGTTACTACACTCACACTCAGCCTTCCCCCTTAGCAACCACTGTTCCCTGGTATTGTTGTCTTATGCATGCCATTGACTATTATGGCAAAATGCTGATTTCGGTATAAAAGCTTATTTCCAGCTTTTCTTATTTTCGGGCTGATCCCATTTGCACACCGCTGCCCTATGCTTAAACGGCCGAGATCAGCCAATAAAAAATAAAGTTGTTTTTTATAATTTTGCAACTATTTCTCATGTCAATAGCCATATATTTGGCCATTGGCATACCTACTACATTGAATACATGCTTTCTTTAGTGCTGTCATGCCTCCGTTTTGTAATTTGCAGAAATGTAGTTGGTTAGTAACTGAATACATTTCTGCAGGTTGCACTATTCCTGCACAGATGCCTACCTGCTTCCTTGATCGCTAATTCACCTCATTTGCATGGTTTTCACCAGTAAATGAGGTAATTGGCATATAGCACTGGTGTTCATGTGGGAATAGTGTAGGCGCGCCCGTTCACGTCTCAGGGGCTCGTTCCTGGATCGCTCGGCGACCTTATTGCATGCAGCAGCTCTTTCACTGTTTAGGCACTCCATGCAGGACTTGCTGAATCCGGCCAATGTTGTAAAATAGATGCAGTGTCTCAGTTCTTTCTGTAACAAAGGGGCATAATTTCTTCTGGTTGGTAACTGGCTGTACTGCTAGAAGGTAGTAACTACTGGACAGGAAGGGATGAAAACCTTGGTGTGTTGGTGTGTCAGATACAGCAATAATCCAGAGTGAAAAGACACAGGCAGGATCAAAGTATCTGGGTGAGCTGAAAAGTCCATAGATGATATATATGTTTCAAGACTTCCAAAACAAAAGTGACTCAGTAGCGGGTAATAACATAGGAACTGAGTTAACAATGCGTGCTTGAAACTCCAAAACCTCAATAACCCCACAGACTCTTCAGACTCAGAAAATACTGACTTCAGTTTCAAAAATGTCTCTCTGGGGGAAACTGAAAAGAGATACAGCAGCATATGGAGAATTCCATGCCAACAGCAAGTAAAAGCAACAAGTAAACTTGAATAATGCCACTGACAGCAGCTAGCCCATGGATGAATTGTTGCCAGTGTGTTAATAGTTAAACTGAATGCTGTCAAAACAAAAAGAATATTAACAAATCCAGTAACTCTGGTACAACTTTGCCAACGCAATTAGAAAAAGTTTTCTCTAGAATAGATAAAACTAAGACTAAACCAGAGTAAAACATTTTATTTATAATGTTGACGGTGTGCATGCTGCCATCATGAATGTGTGCAAATAGGAATTAAGCCATTGTCACAATGCATAATGTAGAGGGCTAAGAAAGAAATGATACATGCGCCAACACTGCATGATAATCCAAAATGGTATGAACAAACAGGACAGAAAATCTCAAAACAAATCAGTTCAGCACTCCAGCAGAAGTTCAATGAATGTTTTATAGAAGGCCTGGAACAAAAAGCAAAGCTGATTTTTGGCAGAAATGTCTTCCTCAGATGTCTGTTACACAGCAGCAATCCACACTAAGTGAAGCAGTACAGACAGGATGAAATTGCTATGGCACTTGCAACACATTGCAGCAGGGAGCAACTACATAGTAAGATATGTCAGTTCATGTCATACTTCATAGCTATTCCCTGTTGTGCTGTGATCTGTCGTGCCACACACTGATGCATGAAAATGTTTCTATTATTCAGCATGAAGGCAGAATTAGCATCATTACTCTGTTGTAGTAATGAGAGGATTTAATGCCGTGCGTACTCCCAGCCTCAATCTATGGAGCTGAGGGCATGTGTGGTTGTGGTAGCATGTTTTCTGCACCACAGAGAACTCCAGTGTTGGGAGGGTTTTTTCTACTGTGCAAAAGAGTTTTTTTTTTTTCTCTTTTTTATCCTAAGTACTGTTATTGCTGTATGCTGTTAGCTGAATACCTCAGAAGGGAATGGAGAATGTCATGGTGACAAGCACTATAATCTATATGCGCACAGATCTAGTTCCATAAATTACAAATTGTGGATGCCTGAATGTAGTGGTATGCTCTTTGTTTAATACATAAATAACAAGGAAAAACATGGAATGATTCAGGTTTGAATTTCAAATCTGTAATTTTCTGCATTGGATGCATGCAAATTGGATTTCCTCTCCCTTTTCCCTCTTATGTTACTCTGTATTACCTCTGAGTCATGGTCACATTTATCCATTTTAATGCATATTCTTCCCATTTCATACTTTAAAAGTGAGAAAAGGGACATTTGAAAATTGTTTTATTAAAAAAAGAGAAGAAAAGGCAAATTAGATGAATGGCATCAACATGGCAACGGAATTTTTGTCAATTTATTTCTTGTTACCTTACCCCACTTTACATAGAATGGTTACAGATATTAGAGATTTAATGCTATCTATCATGAAAGCTGAGATATAAAATGTTGACTTTCCTAAATAATGGAAATAAAGTTGAGTTTCAGATGGCTGACGTGTTATAGTCATAAATAAATAACATTAAGAATTTACCTTATATGCCTTTAGTCAGGAACAACACTTCAGGATGTGCAAACAAAAATTTTATTTTTATAGTGCTGGGAGATGGTCTTCATAGCAGATGTCGAAATACTCTCTCTGAACAGAGACAAACCACATTTTGTATACATTTTTCTTATCAAACCAAGTCATGCACTTTCATTACGTTACAATGACTGTGTCCTATAGAAAACTTTGCAAATGTCCTCATCCCTCATGATTTTTGCCTCAGACTTCACATGAACACCTTCCTATACATGATTCACCTGATTCTAAGGGGTCGTGTTTCTGACCTTGGATGTTTCAAACCTACCCTAGCAACAACGCACTCCTAGCCTGCTGGAGTCAGGCTAACAAATTCCTTTTTATTTTGTAATAACTACATGCCTCACTTCATGCAACACGTACTATTCTCTCTTATTACATACTAAAAGAATGCAGTTTAAAAGACAGCAACACTGTGGCTTATGAAGCTGTATTTTCCCAGCCCTGCATACAAATTATATTTGCTTTTTAACAATCATATTATAGCATCATTAATAAATTGAAATTGATATACATTTTAATAAGCTGGTCTTGTCCCATAACACATGTAAAATACAAAACAAAAAACAGAGAAACCATATATTTTTACAGTGATAAGCTTCCCTGTATTCATTTGTATGCATGTGTTGGGAGGGAGGGCTGTACTGCCCCATCTCCTACAATTTATTTATTCTAATGCCGAGGCTGCATACCCTCAGATGAAAATGACATGTCCCTTTCCAGAGGGCCAACCTCAGAATTAAAATCACTGGTGAAACTCTCCCTGGGAATCAGCAAGCAGCTGTGCAGGAATAATTTATTCCTGCATGGCAGAGACTGTTCCTGTGCAGCATGGCAGCGCGCCATGCATATTTATGAAGGCGCACTGCCATGCTGTAAAACAGGCACAGTGCTGTGCATGAGTGCAGAGGTGTGTCTGAGAGCAGAGCTCTCACTATACATATGCCCCCTGCACTCCAGAATTGCCGTTCGGCAATTATAAATGAGAATACCTCTCCAGATATTTTGCTCTAAGGAGTTGACAGTTATGCTCGTTTATAATTGCCATTCAGCAGTTATAAATGAGCATACCTGTCAACTTCTTAGAGCAAAATATCTGGACAAAGGCTAAAATGATGGGGGGACAAATAGGGACAGATTTAAAATATATCAGAAAGTAGATAGAATAATAGGTTTTGCATTAGCATTAATTTTCTAAAGGATGTGGAGTCTTAAACTCAAGTGTTTGTCATTTAGTGACATCAATCCTCAGCTATTTGTCAGAAAGCAACACACCAAATATATGAGTCAAAAATCTGGACAGTCTGTGAAAACCTGTACACTTGAGAGGTATGCAAACGAGCGAGAATGCTTGTAACACCCCCAAAACTTTAGGGTAAGAAATCTGGACAAAGCCATAAAGGATAGTCATCCCACAAAGCAGAAAGTTGATAGAATAACAGGTTTAGCATTAGCAGGGATATTCAGAAGGGTAGAAATAAAAAATAACACAACAACTATATTTTTTTATAACTGCGATAAAGTTTAAGCGTAGCTGCACAGGTGTGCCCGTCACTTAGCTACGCTTAATCCAGCTTAAACAGCACCAAAAGTTAAATGGCAAGACACATTCAACTTAAGCAGTGCTGCAATAGTGTAGTGGTTAGAGTGTATGCTTTGTAAACAGCCATTCCCAGTTTGATCCCCACTGTGACTTGTTTGTATTTTACATGTGAAAGCAGTACATAAACATTTTTTTTATATTTAACTATGAAATAACATATATTTGTTAACCAGAGTACTGTAGTAGGTCCAGATGTGAAGTGTCAGTGTAATAAAGTTGTGAAACCCCCATATAAATAAAAGTGCCCTATACAGTATAGTCACACAGGAATAAATGTAATGAAAGGACATTGGGGGATGTCAGGGACAGTAAACAAATTTATAATATGTAATGAATGATGAATCAATGCCATACAGCAGATAGTCTATAAAATGAAAAAATAAGCAATGCTAAGCATTGCACAGCTCTGCTTACCAGGCCTAAGCATTGTGTAAATATGACTGCTAAGCAATGAGTAGCCCAGCTAAATGGATTTGCACATTGGTAAGCAGTGCTGAACCTGCCCCTTTAAGCAATGCCAACCTTAGCGAAACAGGTTTGCCTGTAGCTTAGCTTAGCTCAGCATATTCAAAATTGTCCAATCATGACAAAGTGTAGGAAATTGGCCATATTTAAACCCCACAGATGAAAATACAGCTCATAACTGGTTGCAGCTTCCCACTGTATGCAAACTGGCTGGAGTTGGAGAGGGCATGCGCTTCAGTGCGCAGTGCTGGGGCATCCCAGAGTCCAAGGTCATGATATAACTCTTGGTAAAAAAACATGACAAGAGACTGCTGCAGGGCCAGTACCAAGGTTCCCAATATAAAGCAGAAGCCTGGGACCATCTTGCCCGTGACCTCACCAGTGCCACTGGTATCCCTCGGACTGGTGAGCAGGTCAGGCACTGCTATGCTGACTTGAAATGGAGGAAGAGGGAGCTCTTGGACCAGTGGGTCTAAGAATCAAGGCAGAGAGGTGATGTCCCAGTAGTGTGTAAGTACTCATACCAGTAACTGTTTAATAATGTCCAGCCTGTGTATTTGATGGATAGGTATGGCTAAATATTTCTCTATTTCCCCTACAGCTTCATCTGAGTGGGCTGTGAATTAGGAAGCCCATGCGAGTAGGCTGCAAAGGCTGCATCACAAGGCTGGTGAGTAACAATCCTGCTTGTAGTAGTCATACCAAATAAATATAAAAGTAGTAGAAAGTCAGCTGCCAGTATAAAAACTGTTTTGTGTATGGATTGTACTGAATAAACCAGACTATATGACAGTAATAGTCCCATATAGGTTGTATTTAAATAAAACTGGAACTCCCTGGCAATAAATCTCTAAATCCTGGACTGGTTGTGTTTACTCTGGTATTGTATGGCATTTTTAGTGTTGCATTCTCTGAGTAGTAATGTTGTATTAACCACTGTTACCCACACTGTGCTACATAATAAAAATGTCTAGGAATGTCTGTATAAGACTGTTGTAATTACAAGGTCAGATTGTACAACCGAGACAGACTTAGACAGAAAACACTAAATAGATAGACAGCAATATCCAAACAGCACACTCTGCTGAAACTTAAATTGTTGTATTTTTATCAGTTACAGCCATGGTTCGAATCCTGGGAGTGGTAGTAAGCTGTATGCATAATCATACCTCTCAACTGTACATATTTGTTCAGAATGTCCAAATAATTAGCTCATATTTTTTGCCTGTTACTCTGTCCCCCTGGCAAATCAGTGGGATGATCTCAGAATTTTAGTCAGCAAATAATGACATACATCTGATTTTTCAGACCTCAAAACTTTCAGCAAATGTATATGAAAACAAACCTGTCACTCTAGCAAATCTCCAAGTTTATGAGAGCAATATTCAAAATATGTCCCTATTTCTACCCCCATGTTGTCAAGCAATGACCAGTGTGTGCATTAACAGATTGAGAGGTATGTGCATAATATTAAACTTGGAATCTGGGAATATGTGGGGAAACAGTCAGGTAGTGTTAACAAACATTCCCTCCACAGGTCCGTTGGGTAAGAAAACTGTGCCTGCCAATAAAGATTGAAATCCTGGACTGGTAGTGTTTACTCTGGTATTGTATGGCTGACATGTAGCATTCAGTAACATCTGTTATCAGAATAGTACTGTTGTGTCAACCACTGTTTCTCACACTGTGCTACATAAAAATATGTCTAGGAATGACTGTATGAGACTATTGTAATTACAAGGTCAGATTGTACAACCACGAGAGACTTGGACAGAAAACACTGAAGAGATAGAAAGTAATATTCAAACAGCACACTCTACTGACACTTAAATTGTGGTATTTTTATCAGACACAGCCATGGTTTGAATCATGGGAGTGGTAGTACACTGTATGCATGATCATACCTCTCAACTGTACACATCCTTTCAGAATGTCCAGATAATTGGCTCATATTTTCTGCCTGTTCCCCTGTCCCCATGGCAAATCAGTGGGATGATCTCAGATTTGTTGCCAGCAAATAATGACATACATTTGATTTTTACACCTCAAAACCTTCAGAAAATATATATGAAAACAAATCCTGTCACTCTATCAGCCCTCCAAGTTTATGAGAGCAATATTCAAAATAAGTCCCGAGTTGTACCCCCATGTTGTCAAGCTTTGACCAAAGTGTGTGCAGTAAGAGAATGAGAGGCATGTGCATAATATTAACTTGGAATCTGGGAATATGTGTAGAAACAGTCAGGTAGTGTTAACAAACATTCCCTTCACATGTATACCAGGTAAGAGATGTAGAATTTAGCTATAAGACAGTGGAAGTATACACTGTTTACAAACATACCACTGGCCAAACTAAGGCCATTGGGTAGTATAGTAATGCCTGCACCTTAAAGATTAGAGCAATGATCATTAAAGTTGTGAGAACTACAAGGATATATGAGCTGTTAATTGACATCTCTCCCCCCCCCCCCACATCTGCAACAATAATATAAATACACAAATCAATTGGTATGTTTACACCAAACCTACTGTTGGGACATATGTCCTATTGTTCAATAAATACTGACATGTGTTTCTATTAATGTTCCATGTTGAAATACTATCATTGGTGGCCTGTTGCTATCAATGTAACCTGCATGCTGTTGTAATGGCCACTGTGGTTCCATATATGCATGTGTTCTGTTTGCTATGCAACTTTTCCAGATCTGGTGTTTTGGGTTAATGGGAATATATATGCATGCTGTTATAATCCTGGATTGTGTTGACTATTACTAACCCACATATGTTTTAAAACTGCAACACCATAGCATGTTTGGGAAGGCTGGTCCCAGCGGACCCACCTCTCCCGGCCATGGCACTGGGATCCAGTATGTCTGGGACCCAACCTGGAACCTCCTTGTCTGCTGGTCCTGCACCACCTTTGGGTGGAACCACCTCAGGGAATGGAGCTCGGCCCCCTGGGAGTGGGCGCAGGACAGGAAACTGTCACCCATAGTCTGGTCCAGGGATTTGTGCGTAGTGAGCTCTGAAGGGAGTTTGGAGCTCTGCTATGCTTGGCAGCCTCCTTCC
>NC_056725.1:932305185-932318835 GCF_019279795.1 Protopterus annectens | reverse complement strand
GTTTAAAGGGTTAAGGTGAGAGTGGGATGTTAGGGAAGGATAGTAGGTATATTTGGTGAGGAAGTTTGGTTCGGAAGACAGACAAGACAGCATACAGGGGTGGTATATGGCACGTGGTGGGTAAACACCTTGGACGGGGAAGGGTGTTTGGAAATTGTAAGACTATGAGCCCCCAAATGGAAACAATGGGACTGAGGTCCCCACCCATGGGCAGTCACCACTGCACCTTCACGGCCCTGATGGTGGCTGTGCTGGGGGCTGAGCAGGAGGGCAGGCTGAACCTCTAATTGTGTCACGAGGGCCTCAAGGTGGTGTAGCAGATCCTGCAATTCTCTGCTGAGCTCTCTATGCACCAGACCCTGGATCTGACTTCAGATTACAGGATCCTGTCTGTGCGTGCTCCCAGGCGGGGCAAGCACCATCCCCTGAGGTGGTTCCACCTAAAGGTAGTGCAAGAACAGCAGATGACGAGGCCCCGGGTTGGGTCCCAGACATGCTGTGGCCTGATGCCATGGCCAGATGAGGTAGGAGAGGTGTTTCTGCTGGGAACAGCCTTTCCAAACATGCTATTGTGTTGCAGTTTTAAAACATATGTGGGTAGTAATAGTCAACACAATCCAGGATTAGTTATAACAGCATGCATAGATATGCCCATTAACCCAAAACACCAGATTTGGAACAGTTGCACAACAAACAGAACACATGCATATATAGAACCCAAGTGACCATTGCAATGCCATGCAGGTTACATTGTTAGCAACAGGCCACCGACAATAGTGTTTCAACATGGAATATGAATAGAAACACATTTCAGTATTTGTTAGACAATAGGATATATGTCCCAACAGTATGTTTGGTGTAAACATACCCATTGATGTGTGTTCAGATTATTTCTGCAGATATGGTGGGGGGGGGGGAAGAGAGAGAGATGTCAATTAACAACCATTATATCCTTGCAGTATGAGGTTGTCAGACCTTTTTTTCCTGTTTATGTCTTCTAGGTACCATGTCAAGAGAGCGACTCCCTGTGTTCACTCCACAGGAGAATGACATACTTATCAACTTTATTGTGCATCACCATGGAACCCTCTTTGGGCGTAGAGCCCATGATCTGTAGGAGAGGGCTGCCCTGTGGAACGAGCTTGTCCACAGGGTAAACAATGTTGGCTTGCATAACTGCAGTTATGAGCAGGTGCGACATCGTTGCACTGACCTCATCTGCCATGCCTATCTGCATGTTGCTGCAGTTAGGAGGGACCAGCTAGCCACAAATGGGAGTCATGCCATCCAGCCCCCACTGACACATGTTGAGGGGCTTCGAGCCAGCCTTGGGGCACCTGCACCCCCAACCAAGTCAAGAACCTGAAGATAGCATTGTGGAGGTGGGTGCTTCCCACACAATGGACAAGGAGCATGCAGGTAAGGCCCCAGGGCACATTAGTAGCCCACTGTTGCTTATCCATCTTCATCTGTAAAGTATCTTCATGCATAAGTCAGATAACATAGTCTGTTGCTGCAGTTAAGTAATGAACAAATGTGCCTAAGCTGTAGTACTGTGGGTTTGTACTGTTGATGTACTGAAATGTTCCTCCCACCCTGTACTAATGCCACAGGTGTGGCTCCTGACATCACATCTCTCACACAACTATGTAGGTCCCTCTGATATACCTCTGGGGCAGCAGCCTGTAGCTGGTGAGTATGGAGGTATTTTGTTCAGGTTTGCCAATACACCAGCCATATTATGGCCATGCTATTTGCATGCACACATTTAACACACCTACCCATAATGCATGCTGTACATGTTCACTTATTGTTGCTGTTAACTGCACTGCATCACAGTGGTCACCATGGTGGTATATCTGAAGGGTATGCAAGAGTCCTGCAGTATAACTAACAACCTGTCAGTGCAAGATGTGTGGACAGAGAGGAACATAATGGTGGGACAAATGGCCTACAGTAGGGACATGTCTGAAACATTGCCCTTATACAGTGGCTACAACAGTGTATATGCCAGTATTAAAATGGCAGCTGTTACAGATCTACACAACGGCATATCACAATACCACATTCCACAACTTTTACAACCTGTAATGTGATCCTAACATGAGTAATGAATTTGTAATATGGAATCCTATGTTAGGACAAAAAATATGGGGAATACATATCTTAAACACTATAAGCATATGTGTGCACACACTCCAAATAACATATCGTGGAAGCAGCTTTTGAGGTACTGCAGCATTCACTCATCTTGAGTACGCATCTTCCATCAAGTACGGGTCCTCACTGTCACATCAAGTAATGGTCTGCTGTCCAAGAAGTATGTCCATGACATTTGCCCACTCACCTGCAACAGAGGCAGCCGTGGCTTGCACACATCTTACAAACCATGGAATGGATCCCATATCCAAAAGGTAGCATTCAGGAGTGGGAGACGTAGCCTTACCTCACCATTGCCTATAACATGGCAAACAGTGCAGAAAAGCATGTATGTGACGAAGTATGGGACACCATTAATGTAGAAAATAAACAGATGCCCATCCAAGACAGATGACAACACATGTTGCAAACTGGTCATGGAGGCTGCCCAGAAACATGCAGCAACACTGAGGGACTTGCAGGAATGTCTAGGAAGTACTGCCTGTGAAGTATCTGTGTTGACAATTACCTGGACTCTGCATAAGTGTGGCCTATGGGGTAGGGTAATCAGATGGAAGAGGTGTTCCACAGGATACATCATCCACAGCTCTCTATAGGTAGCATATGCATAATATTAAGTCTCCCAAAGGCATATATTGCAATGTGTAATGGTGTACCAAGACCAAGGCTGAAACCTACAGATAGTATTAATAAAGATACATGTGCTGCACAAGCAACACCTCACTTCACCTCAGGCCCACCATCCCCATCTGGTGCCAGCTTACACCTTTAGGTTTGCTGTTCATTAGCAGAAACTAGGCCGGTAGACATGGTGTTCTGAATTTGGGATACTGCAAAATGACACTCATGTGTTGCCCATAGTTGTCAAGCATCTGCAAAAAGGCTGTGGATGGGAGGGGTGTCATCCTGAAACAGAAAAGTGAACTGAAGCATACATCCAAACTCACTAAGAATGGCTGTATCTGAACACAGTCAAGGTCATGCATTGTACCAGACATAACCCTGACCCCACAGCAATAGTGAAGGCACTGTGTGACCTTTAAGGGCTGTGCACATGAGCTGACTTTTCAGTCTGGCAGAGTTGGGGGACATTTGTAGGGTGGAGTGATCAATAAATGGCAAGTGAAGATGGGCCATGCTAGTATACCCCTTCCAGGAATAGTGACTACTTAACAGGTGCTGCAACAAACCATCATGTTAAGGGTGTGCGCATTTATGCAACCCACATATTGTATATATCTCAATCAACATCTGCACAACTAACACATTTGTTTGATACTGCATTTGATTGCACAGGTCATATGTCACATATCAGGTATGTGTAATGTTAACATATGCAGTATTGTGGCCCAATGGCTTATCAGGGAACAGGGTGGCATGTCAATAAGGGTGTGTGCACTCTTCATAGCCATAGTAAGCTTTGAAGGTTGTCAGTATAATTGGATTTTATTGCTCATACATGCACTGCTGATGATGAGATCTGCAAATCAGACATCAGGCATTCACTATTGACATCTGTCCTCATATCAACCCAGGTATGTGTCAGACAAACACATAGGGGCTGTGCACAACAGAACAAACATAACTGCCACACACACATTCAGCAATTGTGTGTACACTTGTGAGGTATGGTGCACAGTACATGGGAGGGTGCTGAACAGGTGCACAGCAATAGTGTGTACATGGGTGCAGTGTGTTCCAGGGGAAGAGGCATCACATACTAACACAACTCATGCATCACAGAGATGTATAATGTTGGTAACAGGGATTACGTATAGCTGCAGTGCATGCTGTTGCGTGCCATATGCCATGCATGTTGACAGTTGGGTAATGAGAGGTCTGTGTAATATCTTTGTGCCACCTCACCTGTAAGAGTGTGTGTGTGTGTGTGTGTGTGTGTGTGTGTGTGTGTGTGTGTGTGTGTGTGTGTGAGTGTGTGTGTGTGTGTGTGTGTGTGTGTGTGTGTGTGTGTGTGTGTGTGTGTGTGTGTGTATAGAGGTAAGCAATGATGTACAGGTCTTAAAGTACATTTTCTGTTTTCCCCTCACAGGTGATGAAGTGGGTCAGAGTCCCTCCTGCAGGCAAACTGATGTTAATGTCCATACAGACTCTGACATTGATGATAGGTATGGTGAAGCACAGGTGTGGTTGTCAGGGGCTGAAGATGTGCCATTGGTTGACATCCCACTGTTATCCACCCCATCCCCACACACAGTCACATTGTCTATAAATACCTCATCACCAGTGGCCATAGATGAGGGAAGGTTTGTGGGTGGTGGCATGGGAGAGGATAATGTGGTGACTATGGCAAGTGTGTCTGTACACAGCAGCCATTGCCAGATGACCGGTGAGGTACCACACAGGCAGATGTACAGGGGTGCTTGTAGGAGGGCTGCTGTCCATCATGCCCCTGGCATAAGTGCCACAGCAGGTTTCACCAGATGTATGTTTTGGGCCGCCATGGAGGCACAGGCATGTATGGAATGTTATACCAGATAGGGTCTGAGGCTCCAGAGGGCTACTCATTCTGCTGTTATTGACAACATCCATGATCTTGCAGGTGCCCACTGTTATGTTGCCGAGGTCCTGGAGAGATGGTTGGGTGAGATGGTGGGAATCCTCAACCATGCAATGTCTGTGTTAGAGCATATGGTGGGAATAGGGCGATAGCCATGTGGATGTAAGTCAGCAACACCAACAGGTGGAGGTCTACGTGGATGTGCAACAAGTCAGAGCTGCACCCAGAGTGGCAGCACCAGCACCAGCACTGCAGGGGGGTGCTGTCTACACCACAACACAGCAGGCCACATGCATGTGGCCCTGGCCGGTCCCAACAGGGACCCGAATCCAGCGGACATTTGTCATCATCAGGAGAGAGTACCATATCTGGATTTGTACCCAGTAGTGCCCATGGAACCCCTGGGAGGCACAGTTCTCATGTCCATGGCCGGAGATGTTGAAATGCACACATTGCCATGTATGGTCTGCAGCTGTCCAACAAACCCCTGTATAGGGCAGCCACATGGCCGAACTGCGTGCACACACACACACACACATACACACACACACACACGCACACACGCACACACACACACACACACACACACACACACACACACACACACACACACACACACACACACACACATCACCAGCACAGCTAGGGCACCTCCATACCTACACACACCACATCTGCTCAGCCCAATTAATAATGAAACCCCCTAACACATACACACATGATGTCAACCAAATGGCTCAGCCTAGGTCTCTGGCAAACCCACAACACACCCTGTGCATATGATACCTGTGCCACACCCCTGTCATCCATACCATTGATGCTGGAACAGGCTAATATGGTTCTGATGTACAGGGTGAATGTACTAAGGTGTAGCAATGTAATGCTATGTAACATGTTTTCAGCAGAAAAGTTTAGTGCTTACATGTCAGGATATGTAGCAGTCCAGCCATGATGGATTATAGCTGTTATTAACACTGACTGATAGTGGTCTCCATAATGTATTCAGTTTGTGTTGTAGGTGTCTATGTTTCAGCAGGATGTTGGTCTGATGTTGTTTCCTACAAGGGGTATGGCACTATGGTGACACACTGACTGTGTCATATCCTGGTTACAGCTGAACACAAGTAACAGGTCTGTATAACAGTTACTGCATGTGCCACATGGCTGATAGGTCTGAGGGGTGTATACAGCTGAGTGCATTGTGGCTGATGTCAGCAGCCCTTCTACAGTGGACAATGGTAAGTGTACTGGGTGGCACACACCACATGTTTGTGTATAACACACACACACACACGCACGCAGGCTTTGGTGTTGATGCAATACACAGAGAATACTGTGCACATGGATGTACTTAATTTTGCAGTGAACCCATTCTAGCCTATGTAATTCCACCAAGACAAAATAGGCAAAACATCGCATCAGTAAATAATCAGTCTGCTACTTTAATGTCATCGATGATGGTACTGGCAGGGTATATGTCCCCTTCCCCAATGTAGTACATTTCTGGCATTGGTAAACATATGTGTGCTGGTGTGGGTGGCACAGCCCTATACTTTGGAGGGTGTGCGGTGGTGCAGAGCTGCACATAGTGTACGTGACAACTACTTAACCTGTTAACATAAACTGTACATAATAGACACTAGAGGGCATTAATTCATTAAACACACCAGTCCCTATTTATATGAGAATGAAATGTTTTTAGGAAGTTGTTTTTAAATATATTTTTTAAATATTTTTAAGTCATTATTTATTATTGTGTGTAAAATTAATTAACTGAACATTTATTTATGTAATTTATTTATATATATAAGTATTTTTTAAGATGAATAATGGCTAAGTTTAAATGAGCTTTTTTTTTTATTATGATGTATTTTTTTACATTTCCCTGACAGGCATTAATATTCATGAGTTTCTTCATTGTGATAGGATGTTTTGAAATAATTAAGTATGGTCAATGGATAATTTATATAAGTAGATTGATTTTAATTAGTAAAAAACAAGTAAAATAAAGTTAAAAGTGTTGTCTGATAAAGTCCTAGGAAGGAAAACCATGTTGAATTGTGGTTTTAAAGCGTTAACAACAGTTATTGGTGTCTTTATTTTTTTGGTCTTTTTTTTTAGTGTGATATAAACTGCTTGGACGGAGTTTCAACGTTTTCTGGCACTGATTTTTTACTTTATAAACTGTACAGTACTACAGCAGACTAAGCAGGGGGATACACACAACAATAACCCCAATGAGGATAGCTACCAACTATATATACCAACTCCAGTATCATTGTACAGCTATACAGTGGGGAAGAGGGCATTTACACATCTACTACTAGTTTTGATAGAATGAATTTAAACAACATGATTTTTTTGAAATGTTAGCATTTGCCAGTCAGTTTTTGGACAGATGACCTTATGGGACATGTATTTTTTTGTAAACTGAAGTAGATCCCTTCACATACACACACACATACTTGGCAACACTGAGAGTAGAACCCCTACCTAGGTACTTATTGCTACTAATGTGTACTTATTGCTACTAATGTGTTTGGCCTTAATTGCACACACCACACAACTTTTAGGATGAGGTATGTCCAGAGTCTCATGTTAAGTGAGGAATATCACCAGGCCTTGTACTGTTTGGTAATGGGGGATGTACTGAGTGTTAATGAACAATAAATAGTATGACATACTGTCATATGCACATTGACAAACACATAACAGTCATAGACACATTTGAGAGACCTGGGTTTAATCAGTGCTAACTACCTTGTCAGTGAGTCCATTCCATTACAGATAATTTGCACACAGCACATGCATCATTGAGCTGGATAGTGTACTCAGTTACCTGTATGGTTGATGGTGACAGTGGTCCTCATACAGTGGACCTTGGGACATATACTGGGGGTACCATGGTGTAAAGACAGTATACCCAGCATCCACACTCCACATTGGATATTTTATTCACTGAAACCCATGATAATACTCTGACATACCCACAGTCACACATTGACCAGGACTGCAATACAACCCCTTGTCTAACTCATCAGTGCTACTACAGGGATATGCATTTATTGCACATGCCACAGGGATAGTAGGGTGAAGTTGCTGACATTAAGAGAGCCATGACAAACCATCACTATGCCTTATATTGTATGGCCAGGTGTATTGTATTTGGAGAATGTGGCCTCAGAATTCTGTATCCTACAAATATGCACACTTGCAGACATACACTTGTCAGGACTCAGAGGGTAACCCATGCCTATCTACCCATTTGTACAACAGTGTTGTGCTGGTACTATAAGCTCCAGGTAGACCATAGTGTGAAGACTGTAACAAGGTACATTTAATGTCCATTACAGCAGCAGCCATTTCTAACTATGGCAATGGGGGTTGTAGTGTGTGAGAAGGTCCTCAGGGTATTATCAACTGCAGGTTTACAAACACACAGACACTGTTATTTTCAGCAATGCAGACCGACATGTTTGTCAGTACTGGGGTCCATAGGTGCAGGTGTTCCTAGGTGTGTACCAGGATATTGTCCATGGAGAGATGAGAAGAGTAGGGGATGTGGGTACAGTGGTATCATGCCACCTGACATTTTTCAGCAGGCCATCTATCAACTGTTGCCACGTGAGTGATCCTCAGGGTGACAGTTAAATGCAACATACAATCATCTGGTTTTATTTTGCAGAGGGCCAGTGAGGTGCTCCAATTGACATGTATGCAACACATATTACATAACATGACCAGTGTCTGGGTTGGAGACCTGTACCCAAGCATGTTCTGTTGACTGTGGTAGTCTAGTTGAGGTATCCATGGCATGTGGTGCATACAAAGTGGGGTTTCCTAGCTGTGGCATTCATAACACAGCTGGGCAGACATGTCAGTGTTAGTCAAGCATAGATTGGCTGTAAGCAGCCAAGCATAGATTGTCTGTAAGCAGCCAAGATGGATACCTGACATCTGCACATCTGTACAGAGGACAGAAAGACATCAGCTAGCCAACAGGTTATGCATTAGGATTAATGTCTTGACAGACAGACGTCTGACACTGATAGGTATGTCATTACTACATGACAGCAGCCCTCATTGATATGTCCTATACACATAGTAGTCTACAGTTAATATCCACATATCAGATCACTATCCAGTAGCAAGTACTTAACACGCATCTCACACACCAAGAAAAGGATAGTCAATACTCAGAGTCCAGCTTTGCATGCAGGGGTGTATGGTTCCAGTACTGCAATCTACTCTTACTTGGGCAAACACTGTTAACTGTAGTGTGACTGCATATAACCTGGAATACTACCCAGTATGAAACACATACAAAAGGAAAAGATTGTTGTACTAGCAATATATATACTCATGGTGTCTCAGACAGTATACCCACACCACTTGCTACTGTAATGACAACACACAGAAGCATGTTATGTACATGGAGTTGAATATATTTATTACAGATGTCATTACCATGCTATTTTATCAGACTGGAATGTGATCACTGGTTACCAGGGCTGAGCAATGCTTAGAAGGTGTAAGCATTGCTTAAATATAAATGCTAAGCAGATTTGCGTACTGGTAAGCGAAGCCTACATGGTGTAAGCACCTATTCGTTTAAGATTACGTTAGTACTGCTTACCGTTGGACAAACCCATGCAAACCTGCTCAAAAACTGCTCAAAACTGCCTTAACCACAATGCACCCAACAGTCCTTGTTCTGCCTAGTAACAGAATAAAACGCCCTTGCAGGTCTTGAACCCAGGACCCTGTACACTAAAGTCACATCAGTTAACCAATAAGCCATCACAGCTGTGAAAATGGCTGTTATTGTTTCCATTACATCTGTCAGTACCCATACTGAATAGTAGCGAACAACTGCTTTGACTTCTACAATTGTGTGGTACTTATTAGTGAAATTAGTGTTGAATCAAGTATGTTGTTATATCTAAAAATACACATATCAGATAAACATGGTGTAATACATCTGGGAAAGTATATACAACAGTCATGTTTACACATAAGGATATGTATATATATATATATATATATATATATATATATATATATATATATATATATATACATATATATATATATATATATATATATATATATATATATATATTCATATATATATATTTATATATATATTCGTATTTATTTATTATTTTATTTATTTATTTTACATTTGTTGACCGGGCTAGTCTAACTGGATATATGTCCATTTTCTGACTGTCTAGGTTTTGTCCTCAAATATAAGGCCTACTATACATAACATGTCTGATCTCACTGGCTTTTTATCAGGTATGATGTAAATAATGATGTATTGTACATATGCACTTCTTACTGCATGACATATGGAGAAAGGGTGACAGACTTGAGGGACAGAGGCACAAACACAGGGCCAATATTGATATATTGCTGTGATAAGCTGAGAAATTTCCTGGTGTAACAGGGTTTGTTGTGGCATATCATTTCTGAGGGATATGAAATCAGTAACTCACATGGATGTCACCATGTACTGACTGCAATCAGAGCATGCTACTGCATATCTAAAGATAGGAAATGTGTAAGTAGCACAACACATGTAAGACTCCAAACTCTGGACAGTCTGCAGATAGCCCATACAGGTGAGAGTATCCTCAACCACATAACACTGTCATGCCTGACTTGAAATCATGTAGAACAGCCATATCCACACAAACCCTGTTAAACCAACATTACTTCAACTGAAGAACAGCAATACATACATTCTTTCCCCATGTCTGGAACATTTCCCTCCTGTTTGTTGGCCTGTTTCCACAGTGTATGTTGTAAGAGGTATATCGAACTACCCTCTGTGATGCTGTTTGTCAAACACCCACATGAATTGTGCTCAGAGTGAAGGAAAAGGGCCAACACCCACATAAACTGCTTAGTTATAGGAGTGTGTTTCCATGGAATTGGCTATAGGAATGACACTACAGCTGTTCCACATGCAATTAACAAGTAGGGGACTGTAATTCGTGCACATGCATCAGCTGATCATGAGCATTCCTTACAAAACTCAAGCTGCTGCCTATGCAAAACAGATGTACTTTTCCACATCCACGACAGAGACAGAGAGGAAGGGTGTAAGATAGTAAGAGCCAAGCATGTTGGTGTATGATCCGTGGGTGAAGAGTGGTATCTGGGTATTATAACAGTTGCCTATATTGTTTACTAATACATACTGTCACATAGTAATTGTACATGGCTGTACACATTTATGGCTGAGGATTGTCTACAACAACCTCTACAGTGTTTGAAAACTCTTGGCCTTGTAATGTGGACAATGGGACATATAGGTCCTCAATATAATGATGTAGCAAAATCCACACTGCAATGAATCCTGTCAGTACACACTCACCCCAACAGAATACTGATGGCACATGCACAAACACACACTTCACAGTACTGAGCTTCAAACCCCTACCTGACTATGTATTGCTATTACAGTGTTATGCATTTATTGCATGCGCCATGGAACTTACATGTTGGAGAGTTGTCCAAAGGTATCTTTGAAGGTGAGTGACATCAGCAACAGTGCTAAAGGAGGGAGAAGGGAAGTGTAGTACATGTGAATGTCCACAAAAGCAGGTTTTCATGGAGACACACACTCTGGCAGGGAAACACACAATATCACAGTTGGCAGGCTCAAGATTAGAACCACTATCTAACTAGTTTGCTACACTACAGTATTACGCAGTTATTACAAGCGCCACAGAGCTTATATAGTTGATATATGGCCAAAGGGTTATTTCAAGGTGAATGACATCAGCAGGTGTGCTAAAGTAAGGCAATGGGAGGTGTAGTGATTGTGAATGGCTTCAAAATCAATAATCTCCACACACACACACACACACACACACACACACACACACACACACACACACACACACACACACACTTGCCAGTACTAAGATGCATAGGTTCATTGCTTCACAGGTGTGTAGTCGGTGAATGAGCCTGATGGCTGTACAAGGCTAGGTGAAAGGAATACCTTAGCATCAGGGCACATGAGAATGGTCCCCAGTGTGGCTCAGGGGTGTAGTCCCTGGAGTGGTCCCCACAGGTGGGTATTGTATTCACCATCCACTCATCTGGGTTAGTATTGTGGGTGGCCAGTGATGTGTACTGCTTCCCATGTATGTGATATATATTTCATAACATGGAGTGTCTGGTTTGTGCACATGTCCACACGCATGTTCTTTGACATGTGGAAGTGTACTTGAGGTCTCTGGGGCATGTTGTGTGTACAGATTGTTATCTTCTGATGTAGCATTCTTGACCTCATTTGAGGAGACCTGGCTATGGAACTGAGGACATGCTTGCACCTACATTGACAGCATGATACAGATATTCAGTGGAGTTAGTGGCATCTGTCCATACAGGGCATGTGTATAAGGCATGGTATTCCCTTTTTGGGTTACATTTGCAGACTCTACAGTTGTTGCAGGCGTCCAGTAGGGAACATAGCAAAAGGACCACTGTAAGCATTTATTTGCCTACTGTAGGGATGGAACAAGGTGCCATGTCCTTTTAATGCTGGATAACCCACACTAAGTCAGGAGATATTACACAACACATTACTTTCTGATGTCAGTGTGGTACTGCTGTGGTCAACAGGCATGTAGTCCACTGCAATCGCACCGTGGTTACTATCCGTGAGGCAATATGCAGGGAACTACCAATATAGTGGTTGTTGCCTAGCCAAGTGTGTTTGTGTATAAGACATGGGTGGAGAGTGTTCTCTGACTAATACAAGGGTTGCCTACATTGTTCACAGATCCATAATGTCACATGTAGGGCTATGGATTGTCTACACCAGCCTCTCTGGTGTTTGACATCTGTTGTCTTGTAAGGTGGACATTGTGACATATAGTAGGTCCTCAATATAATAATTTAGCAAAACCTGCAATGCATCCTGTTATTACACAATTGCAGCAACCACCACACAGGATACTGATGACAGACACACACACTTGCCAGTACTGAGACTCAAACCCCTACCTACCTCTGTATTGCTACTACAGTGTACCGCATTTAACGTGTGCACCATGGAGCTTATTGGATGGGTGTTGTCCCAAGGTACTTCTAAGGTTTGGAACATCACTATGCCTTCTAAATACTGGCATTGGGGGATGTAGTGGGTGAGAGATCCCAAAAATAGTTTTTCCCTAATCATACATTTGCCAGGAGTGAGGTTCAAACCTCTATCTAACAAACTTTATAGACCATTATGGTTACACATTTACCACATGTACCACTGAACTGACATGGTTTAGAGTTGGCAACAAGTACTTGTAGGGTGGATGATATCTTCAGGACTGCTAAAGTCAGGCTCTGAGATGTGTACTGACTGTAAATGGGGCCCAAGTCTTTGATGTACACACACAAACACTTGCCACAGGTGAGATTCAAATCCATAGCTGTGTAATTACTGTTTACTACATTATTTCATATTTATGGCAAGCACCACGGTGCTTCTAGTGGTGGCCTTTCTCCAAAAGGGTATTTCAAGGTGACTGACATCAGCAGGCTTGCTAAAGTAGGGCAATGGGAGGTGTAGTGATTGTGAATAGTCTCAAAATAATTAATCACTACAGGCATGCACACACACAGAATTTCACAGTTGCCATGTCTGGGATTAGAACTCCTAACTATATGTCATACAATAGCATTACACAGTTATTGGATGCACCACGGAGCTTTTAGAGCTATTTTTTGCCCAAATGGGGTATTTCAAGGTGACTGACATCAGCAGGCTTGCTAAAGTATGGCAATGGGAGGTATAGTGACTGTGAATGGCCTCAAACTCATTAATCTCTACACGGATAGAGTTTCACAGTTACCATGTCTGGGATTAGAACTCCTACCTAACTAGTATATTACACTATAGCATTACGCAGTTATCACATGCACCACAGAGATCATAGGGCTTATAATTGGCAAGA
>NC_056725.1:932270185-932300185 GCF_019279795.1 Protopterus annectens | reverse complement strand
AGGCATAAAATACATTACAGAACAGTCAAACCTTTAGAGCATACAGGGATTGGGAAGGCCTCTACTATCTGAGAAAATAAGAGCTAGACTGTGCATTTGCATAAGGCTGCTGCAGACAAAAATATAAATAAAAGCAAGGAAAGACAAAGACTGACATTTGGGTTGAAATTAATATGTAGTAGTATAATGAGGGAGAACAGCAATTAAGTAGTAGTTAGTTAAAGAATATAATCAGTTAAATATTTACAGTAGTAGATAGAAGAGAAAGTGTAATAATCAATAAGGGAATATACTACAGAGCAGCCATCATTTTGTTAAAGGTATTGCAGCTTGTATTTTCTTCCAGATTAGGAATTATCCACTTGTAGAGCAAGACAGAGCCAAGTGCCTTGCAAATGGTGTTTTAGCAGAGTTTTAAAGTGTTTGTTGTTGCTTTAACTGTAGTGGGATGGAGTTCCACAGTTTTAAGACACAGTGAGGGTAGAGTGTGTTTCTGGCAGAGTTTGAGTTACTTACACCTAGGAGAGATTATTGGAGTGTAGTGTTCTGTTCTTAGATTATTGTAGTAATATGCTTTTTAGAGAGGGGCAACTATCTGGCTTGTAGATAAGTTTATAAGCAGTCATGAGTTGATAGTAGGTTAGCTGATTTGGGAGTTCTAGCCAATTTATGTTCTTTAGGGCTGTGCAGTGGTGGGTTTTATAAGATGAATTTGTGGTGAATCTTGCTATTTTATTATAGCATGCATCAAGTTTGGACTTGAGGGTATTGTTGAGATTACTGATGATCGCTGATGAATACAACAAAGATGGGAGTACATAGGTTGCTGCAATGGATTTTCTTGTAGAAACTGTAAGATATTGATTTCCTCTATACAGAGAGCTTCGTTTTTTGCACGTATTTTTGATTGTTTGGAGAATATGTTGGTCATATCTGAGTTTGTCATTTATGAGCATTCCAAGTAATTTGGCTTCTGTTATAGTTTCAATTTTAGTATTATCAGATGAGACAATATGGAAACTGTGTTTTTGAGTATTAAATTGTTTCAGTATAAAATGTGTTAGTTTAGTCTTTCTTGTATTTAAGAGTAGGTCTGCAGTCTAGCCAAGATCTGACAAAAGAGAAAGACTGTTGGTTAATTTCCTGTGGAATATGTAGCGTTGGGGCAGAGCAAAGGAGTGCTGCATCATCTGCATACTGAATTGTATTTGTTTTTTTTTTTGTGGTGGTATACACATATGTTAGATAGAAGTGGGCCCAATATTGATCCTTGTGGGATTCCAACTGTGACTAGAAGGAAAGAAGATAATTCTTGTTTCCATTTTACTGTTTGTTGTCTATTTGTGAAATAGTTATGAAACCAGGTGAAAGATGATTGATTTAGACCTAGAGTGGAGAGTTGTCTGAGATGTTTTTGATGGGAAACTGTGTCAAAGGCCTTTGGCAGATCCAATATGAGTACTGTTACTAGGTTGCCATTATTTCTATTGTGGTTGATAGTATTAGTAAAGCTAATAAGAGCAGCAATTGTGCTATGACTGAGGCAGAAGCCATGTTGGGTCATGGAGAGAAGATTATTTTGGATAAGATATTTGAGAAGCTGGGAGAGGATACATTTTTATAATATTTTTTATAGTGGTGGTAGTATAGCTATAGGTCTATAATTGGATAGGTCAGTTTAATTTCCACCTTTCTGGAGTGGAATTATGAAAGATTTCTTCCAGATGGCAAGGACATGGTTGTCTGCTCTGGATGAGTTAATTAGTAAAGAGACAAGGAAGGCTAGAACTTCAGAAGTGTGTTTTAGGTACTCTGTTGGTAGGTTGTCTGCTGCTAAGGTTGTTGGTTGAGTTTTTGTAGGTATTTTCTGGTGCTAGTTGGGACTGGTTGGCAAAAGAAGGATGTAGTATAGTTATTAGATGAAGTTGGGGTAATGAGGGTGGTGGGAGAGCTTTGTTCAGTAACAGAGACTATTGAGTTTATAAAGTAGGAGTTGAACTGGGTGGCTATACTGTCTGGGTTGTTATTGGTTGTTGGTGTGGGAGTAGTTGTTTGGCTGGGATGTGCTGGTTTGTTTATAGAGGACCAAAATTGCTTGGAATTGTTTTGGTTTGTTGACTGAAGGTTGGTGAAATAGGATTTTTTGTTGTTGTTTATTAACATTTTTGTAAGGTTTCATAAGTATTTGAAATGTTAGTAGTTGGACTGAGTTTAGTTTTTGGACCATATTTACCATGCTTTTTCTCTTTTAAGAAGTATTTGCCAGGTGTCTTTTGCTGCAGGGCTTGATCTGACTTTCTGTTCTGAGTGGTGCATGGCTATTGAGGATGTTTAGGAAAGTATTATTGAAATGCATTACAACATTATCTAATAGCATGGTCTTTAAGATATTCTAGTTGTAGTGTTTGATTGTGGAGATGAAGTCACTTGAATTAAAGTATTTTACATTATGTACCTGTTTGTAGGCTACCAACAACAACAACAACAACATTATGTACCTGTTTGTAGGCTACCTATTTGCATATGTTGGGATTGTTTCATAAGTTGATAAATGGCTCCTGATACTGTCAGCAAGACAGCAAGAGGAATTCAGTTATTTGGTTGTTTGTAAGAATCCAATCAGAGATAGATTCCTTATTTGTGTGTTTATGTATCATGGTTGTTATCTTTTATTATTTGTGAGAAACCAAACAGATTTATTGATGGCTTGTCTGTGTCGTTAGGGTCACAGTTTATGTTAAGTTCACACATTATAATGGTTTCATAGGGTATGTTGCTATATAGCCTGTTCAGAAGTGGGTCTGCTCTGTTACTATTCTCTCCTGGTGGGATGTAAAATCCAGTGATATAAATAGCTTTACTGATGTAAAGTTTAAAATGTGCTATGAGGTATTCTGTGTTTTTAATGTGGGTAAAGGGTGTGGATAAAGGATAAGTTCTAAGAAGGTTTTGTATGTAGCTGCTTCTCATCCAGCTCATTTATTTGTTCTGTCAGGTCTGAAAATATTATAACCTGGAGGTAGTATTTCACTGACTTTTAAATAAGGTTTTATTCAGGTTTCTGTAACTGCCACCTCATCTTGGTTATAAAATGTTAGGTGTGCTTAGAAGTCTTGGAGCTTGTTGCAGATATTTCTGAGCGTAATATTAAATAGTATTACATCAGGTTTGTTTGTAGCTAGAGGTGTTGAGCTTATGGAGGATATTGATGCAGTTTGTGGCACAGTAGTAGGGCCTGGGTGTGGATGGATGTCTCCTCTGAGTTTCAGATGAATGACTGAGTGATAGAAATGGAAATACTATTTAGATCTGGCTTTGTTTATAGCATGGTGTTCTTTTCAGGTTAGTTTTTAAATATCTGCAGCTAAAGAGGTTGAAAGGATTTGGCAGGTGTATTTGTGATGTGAAAAAAAGAGGGTGCTTGTGAGTGGTGTATGAGGGCATGAGTTAGTGGGTGATTTGCTCTTAGCAGAGATGCAAGTTTGATAGTCATTTGTAAGTGTGGTGAGGAGTAGTAGAGAGAGAGATTAGGTGTAGGTATCTCATTGTTGTGTGGTATATTGTGTATAGGGCTTACTGGATTTTTATGAGATATTCCTGAGATGTGAGTGATTGATGAGTGAATGTATCTAGAAGTTGTATTTAGTTTGGTTAAGAAAAAGATCTGAAAGGCAGCAAGATAGCAGGGCAAGTAGAGGAAATTTTGGGTAGAGTTATTAGGGGTTATATGCACAGATCTGGTGTGAAGGAAGTGTGGATGAGTTAGTTTGGTTTAAATGTAGTTGTAGTGTGGTGGGTGGGAATTAGGGTAGGGGAGCGTAGTGGAGCCTGAGCAGAGTGAGGGTGGATGGCATGGGAGCTACACACAGTATTGTATTCTCAAGATAAAGAATCAGCGGAGCTGCATTAAAAGTAAAGGGAGCTTATTAAGGCAATTTTACTGAAATTAAGCTGGCAGAAACAAAGTAATTGTGTGCAAGTGTTTCTGATGGTACAGAAAACAGCAGCAGACACTATGTTAGCCAGTATATTGAGGTAAACTGTCTTACCAAGCTTCATTTAGGTTAGGAGACTGACTTCTACATAAGAAGTGTTGCTTCCTAGGGTCTGTAACATGGACAGTAATGCAAGTGAATGTTTTTAAGACTTTCCACATAGTATAAGGTGTTAATATTAGAAATAGGGTACTTAAGAAATACTTTTTACTAATGTTTATTTAGTGGAAGGGGCTGGAGCCCTGTAGTGGTGTACACACTGTAAAATAGCTAGATATATTAAATAAACAGGGAAAACATTAGCAACTTTTGGAACATTAATCATACTTTAAGTGTTCTTTTCCATGGGGGGAGTGGCTTTTGGTTCTAGATGATTGGATCTTGGTTGTAGATGATTGGTCTCACTGAGTATTTTAGAGACGTTTTAGAGACTTTTTAAGGAAAGTTTATGGTGATGCACTATATAAATATTTAGTTCTGCTATCTACAGTTGAAAGAGAAGAAATTAGGTAGTGTAAGATACAGTTAGCAGATGAAGGTAGAAAACGTAAACTGTGCTTAATATTGGAGAGATGTGTGCAGGCTGAGAAAAATGCACACAAATATACCTCTACTTTCACCACTACTCGCTAAGATCCTTTGGCAAATGATTAAGAAACACCTTTGTAAGGACTTCAGGATGTGTATGGAAAGTACAGCTCAGTGAGCAAATTTGCTAGTAGGTAAATGTCAAACAGAGAACAGCAACACAATAGCACCCAAAGCCGTAACTGGAGAACAAGTAGGTAAATAAGTAAGTACCTTTTAGAAAGTAAAGTAGTTTAACCCAGAATTTTGTAAGTAGAACAGTTTAACCTAGAAAGTGAAGCAGTTTAACCCAGAATTTTGTATGCTATAAAATATTTAGGCCTCTAGCACTACTATTATTTCTAGGCAACATTACAGTTAAATATATATGATACAGTACTAAGAACATTCTGTTTTTTTAAATACTTACAGAAGATATTTCTATAACAGTATAAAACCAGTAAACAAAGACAGATAGACTCCTCTGCCTTGTACTATAACAGTCAATTGCCAGAGATAGCTACAGGAATTACATATTATAATGCCAAAACTACCAGCATGCAGGTTGACAACAGTAGCAATTTTAGGTGACAGTATATAAGGAGAGCAAGGGGAGACACTAAATGCTTAACATAAGGGCTGTCCAGGGTTGCATAATTTCCCTATGTTCAAATTAATTAACTATTTCAGATTAAGTAGGAATAAATTATGCCTGTCTTATATATTAAATGTACTAAAAAGAAAAATTCCATACAACACAATTAAAAGGTACTTCACCAGTATCACATCTGAAGGAAGATATGCCTAGCTGTATGTCTGGTACATAGAAATACTGGCATCTATCTTGCATATTCAATGCACTTTATATGACCAACAGCACCAGTAAAAACATAGGTTCACCAGCATTGCATCAGAAAAGTGAAACTGCCTAACAAAATATATGGCAAAGTACAACAGACAAATTCCAAATCATAGCTGGTTCCTAGTAAATATTACTACATTAATGGTAGCAGAAAAAACATACTATTTTATCAAGTAATTCTTCATATTGCAGCCCATTTAGTGCTTCACGTGGATTATTCTATTAATATTTGTCTATATTCAGCATTAAATACTTAAAAAGATATTTCAAAGATGAAAATATGAACCCTAAAAGCATCAGGAATAGACTTCAAGTTAAACAGAGTACTCCAGTTGCAACAGAACACTTCTATACTTTACAACCCTTTAACGTGAAAAAATAACAATATTGAAATTTTATGCCACAAATCAACTTTTAACTCACTTTTAAGTGTGCACACTACTGCAGGACATCGTGGAGGGGCCAAAAACTGGGTTATAAAATCAAAACGGTGGCTCCTCTAGCTAGAAGAAGTTACTCTGTGCAAGGAATTGTGGGAAGGGTAAAAAAGGTCAAGCACTTTTATGCCTTTGCTTTTCTTGTACAACCCATACACTTGGACACCTTTTAAAATTTTAATTGAGTTTTAGTGTATCTGCAAACAAGTTATTATACTCATTAATGGGTTTGATGTAAATTGTGTGCACCATAACCAAACATTTCACATCTCTAGTTTAAATATTTCTTAATAAATAACCGATACACTTAATTGCTTTAGTACTGATATTGCTGACATGGTGGTTAAAAGAGAAACTAGATGCAGTAGTAATGCCAAGAGCTTTATATTCCTTGGCATCTTCTAGTAATAAGCCTGTCAATTAGATGAGAATTGTTTGAATTTTATATGAGAAATACATACTTTTGCATTTATCCTGCCTAAATTTTAGTCAGGTATCCTGTGCCCATTTAGAAATCAGACACAAATAAGCATTACTGCCATTGGCATTAGATCATACCTCTCAACCCAAAATCATCAAAAATCTGGACAAAGACCCATGAAAAGTAGGTAGAACTGGCCAAAAATCTGCATGCTGATTAACATAAACTTTGCATATATAATTATGTAACCCCCGCTCACTCTAATGGAATTGTGGGATACCACATTTTAAGTGCTAATTGAAAAACAAAAAAAATATTAATGGCATCATCTATTCATCATCAGTATCATCTGTATCATCTGTATTTATCATGTATAATATACAGTGTGTGTGTGTGTGTGTGTGTGTGTGTGTGTGTGTGTGTGTGTGTGTGTGTGTGTGTGTGTGTTTTCTTTATATATTGAAATATCCCACCACCAAAACCCCATTGGATGACTCTGGTTAACTACTGGAAATAAGTAAGTAAACTCTTCCCCAGTCCTAAGGCCACAATTACACCAATTTTATAAATTACCAGCTTTCTATCATATAAATTTCCAGTAATGAAAATGTTTCTGAAATACCTTGTAATTTCTTAAGCTTACAATATAAAGGAGTTAGCTAGCATTCCTCAAATCATACACTTTCTTCGTGGTGAATATTTCACTCATGCAAAACATAGCATACTAAATATATTACAGATATTGTACATGTGAAATATATTAATATTATATTACAAATACTCCCCCCTCCCCATTTTACTGATATTTTACCTGTTACAAACTATTACGATAGTGCATTTTTTAAAAAAATATGTGCTTGGGGGATGAGCGTGAAAATGGTCAGCAAGAATGGGGTTCTACACTAGTTAATAAACAGAGACAGACATATCATGTACCATAACGTTCAATCTGTGGTTCATAAACATTACCGTACTTCTTTAAAAAAGTGTTATAGTAACCCATTAAAACTGAGTTTAGGACGCTTACAAACGAGTGCATTCAGATTAAAGCTAACAGGTATAATCTCTGGAAAAGGCATCAGGTACAATTGATGCACATTGCACCACACCAGACAGAAAACAGTAAATTTTTATCCACTTTATGTTGTGATCATATGCCCACCTTTAGCTACAGTCTAAATCAAAAAATCAGGGACAGTTGAGGTATGCATGTGTGCACTTAAAAAAGTGGCATTTCATCCCATCATCCTGTATATGAATCTTAGCAGGTTAGCCAGTGACACCATAATGTAATCAAAACACCATATTACAGATCTGAACAACTTTTTGATCTGTGAACTCCCCTGCCATCCAACAACGACACTTAAAAAAACTGATCACACACTACTAGGAACAATGTTGAGAGAAGAAAATTCTCTAGTTCGTTCAAAACAACTCGAACTGAAAGTACCTTAAAATGCCTACAAAAGTAGTTCCACAAAGTAAATGAAAATTACTTTTACTACTACCAGTACTGACAGTACAACTGATTTCCTTAATCACATAATTTTCTACTCAAAGACAGAAAATGTTGGAGTCGGAGTGCGGTCACAAAAGTGAATTGATCAGAAATCTCTAAACTCTTATTTTGATATAACAGGTATCTGTTAACAACACTGAAAAAAAGCTCACAAAACAACTGAGCACAAGTCCTTCAGTCTGTAGCTATTCTATTTGTTTCATCTACAGAACTGCAAAAAAGGAAAACCCAGTCTTGAAGATATAATTTCCTGCCACTTCCCTGTTTTATCTTGGTTTGCTTGCTACTTTGCTAAGTTTATGGTTTACCCCAATCTGGCTGCAGATTCTGGCAGATTCAAATAACAATAACGTTTAACCATGTTAAAAAATAAACATAACTTGCCAGATAAGCTGCTCCAGTGACTGTAACATAACTACAGTCTTTACTATGCAAGATCAAATTGAAATTCAACCTTTTATATTTTGTCCAGCATTACAAGCGCCAAGCGACAAACTAACTAATTTTAACAAACAGAACTGTACAGCAGATCTTTCTGAAATCCTAATTCCTTTGCTGCATTTTTTTTATTCTTTTTTTACTTTTACTTTCTTGGAGGAGAAGTTGAGCCACCGGAGCAAGTACATTTTCTTGTCCTCCTAATTCCTGCAGACACGGGTGAGCAGGCCCTAGGTGCTGACTCTAACTGCTGCAGACAGCAGTCAAATAACTTAAATTGTCCACAGCAGAGCAAACAGGGTAAGCTAGCTCACTACTGCTGCAATTAATTAAAATCACCACCATCTAAACAGTACTGTTTGAATCTAATACAGGCGATATCCCTCACGAAGCTGCTGATGTCATCATGCATGTCGCCCCTGCATGTTGATGATATTGCAAGACATGCTGCCCATGCATGATGACATCAGCGAAAATTTAAAAACTTGAAAATAAAATTTAAAAAAAATGGGAATTAAAGGGGCCACTTGGAAATTTGTGGAACCCTATTATTTTGCCCTCAAAACTGGTAAATACCAAGGAATTCAGTATGGTTGAGAGGTATGCATTAGATCTATTTTTGTATTACAAAATCAGTTTTACAGTCATCACCTTATTTTTGGACCCAACATTTGGTGTTCCTTGGAATACTAGAAATAACAAGATTAAATAGCATTGGGCCCAAAAACAGTCTTTAGGGAGCACTAGATATTACATGCAGAAAATCTGAGAGGACCTTCTTAATACAATCCTGTCTGTCAGTTAACCAGTTCATGATCCAAATAACACTATAATAATTAATGTTTAGTATTTTTGAATGGAATGGAATGACAAAGGCATTGTCAAGGTAAAAAAAGATCATGCCTAGAGGCAAACCCATATGTGAGGCCATTTTTGTTTGATTGTAGAAGCAAACTTAGTTACTAATAGCAGATCACTGCTTTATGAAACTCTGTTGGTCAGTATCATTAAATATTTATCTGAAGCCTAAATTATACATTAATTCTAGTAGATGAAACTCTGTTGGTCAGTATCATTAAATATTTATCTGAAGCCTAAATTATACATTAATTCTAGTAGATATCTTTCAAAGAACTTACAAACCATATATGTCAAATGGGGTCCATTTTGTAATTTTGAAATGCCACAATCTCGACATTCATAAAATCGAGTCCACAATCTCGAGGTTGTGAAATCTCGAAATTAAGAGGTGAATGAAAAAAAAAAGATAACATGTAAAACCATGTTTTTGCAGGGGGGCAAGCCCAACCGCACCCCCCACACTTCTTGCAACTTAAGTATACTTACTCCTGGATTGCGCTACAGTGAAGAGAACAATAATACACATCGGTATAAAATGTGAAACAGGAACATTATCATTCTCTTCACTGTATTGCAATCTCGGAGTTAGTATATTTAAGTTGCAGGGGGTGTGGAGGGTGCAGGAGGGCTTGCCCCCCTGCAAAAACATGGTTTTGCATGTTTTCTTTTTTTTGTTCACTACTTAGTTTCAAGATTTCACAATGTCAAAATTCTGGCCTCGAGTTGATGAATCTCGAGATTGTGATATTTCAAAATGACGTAGTGGACCCATCAAATGTATGGGCCTATAATTGATATCTTTCCTGTCCTTTTTTATGTACTGGGATAATACAAAATAGCTTCCATTTATAAAGTACAATACCATTTTCCATTAATTTATTAAAAATGAATCGGAAAATGAGTATAAGAACCTCTTTCATCTCTACTAAAGAGGCACTAGATATATTATCTGGACCCATAGATAAAATTTTCTTAAATTTGGAAAAGGTATTCCTAATACTGGAACTGAAAAAAAGAGGACAATAACTTCAGACAGTTATCTGATCTGTATTAGGGCCAGAAGGACCAAGATCCTGACTTACAGCAGAATAATATATATTAAACTTACATGCTATAGTGTAAGCAACAGTTAATAAAATATCATTATTTGAAATAACTTCAACAGATGATGCTCTTGTATCCAATGAGTTAATATAGTTGTAAAATGATTTTTATTTGTAAATTTAGTAATTAATTTATTTTCATAGTTAATCTAGGCCAATTTTATTTCTTATTTTAATTTTTTACAAGTTGAGTTAAAAAAATTCTTATTTACATTAGTAGGAAACTTGTTAGAGTTTTGTTGTATCTTTTTCTTTTTACATAACCTTATAATGGACATATTCCACCATGTAGGAAATGAATCATTAACATAGGATCATAAGATCAGAAGTGATTATTAGATTATCAACCCAGAGGTCATTTTAAGCCTAGCCATTTTAACCCAATGTAATACCGTAGAGGCACTAGTTAGTACCCAAGATTGCATTTAGTGATGACTGCCCATATCCAGGAGGGCTGTGGGCACTCCCCTGGAAGAATTTATAGTGCCCCTTCCACTCATCCACATTCCTCTTGAACAGTATCATACAGGTATTCTGTTTCACATGAATTGGTAGCCTGTTCCAAAGATCTGGCAGCTGCTGGGAGATAAATCTTTCCATCCTGCATGTCCTGTTTAAGTCACAGGCCATATTTAAGTCCCTGAAATGGATAGGCCTAGACCCATTTGATTTATGGATATACAGTAAGTTCATTAGGTTTGGGTCTCAGGTTGCTCTGTACACCAGGCATAAGTCCCCCCTAAGAAGTCTATATGATACGGAGTATAGTAACAGGAATTTTAGTTGGTCCGTGTAAGTCACATGCTGGAGGCCATTGATCTTCTTTGTTAGAATCCTCTGATGTCTCTCTAATTGCTGTAGGTGCTTAGTACTGTACATACCAAATGGGGCATTATACTCAGTTATGGGCTGGATAAGTGCCGAGTATATGGGGGTTATAACTTATTTTGTTCTCAAGGTCATGCCTTTACTAATCAAGTGAGCTATGTGGAAAGCTTTTCTTACAAAGACAGACATGTGGTGGTCGAAGTTAAGGTTGCGGTCAACCTGTGATCCCAGGTCCCTTACCACTTCATGGGTACTTAGGATATTGTTATTGATTTGATAGTGTGAAGGGACATTGTTTATGCAGAAGGGAATGATGATGCATTTCTTTGTATTCAGATTGAGACTGTGACTAACACACCAGTAATTTGTCTGTGTGAGACCATCCTGGAGTATACTGAAATAATTTGGGGATTCAGTGATTGCACTTAGTTTGCAGTTGTCTGCAAACTTAGTTAGCCACAACCCTTTAGTTTTGACATAAACTTCTGAGAAGTATATATCAAACAGTAGGGGGACAAGCACTGACCTCTGTGACACCCCACTGGTAACAGGTCTGCTGGCTGATGTGGGGTCACCCACTTTAATAGTGTCTGTCCGGTTTGTGAGCCAGTTGGCAACCCATCTTACAGTGAAGGGGTTTACATTCAGTTTGCTAAGTTTATTGGTAATGCCTGAATATGGGATTTTGTCAAAAGCCTTTGCCAAGTCAAGGTATGCTGTGTGCACAGATTTGCCCTCACGAACGGCCTTGGTCACACTTTCTAAGAATTTCACCAAATTTAACAGGCAGGATAATGAAGCTGAAATGGGTAGGATCCAGGGTTTGGAAATCACCTATGTCTTTATTTATGAGGTCCATAATAATACATTCCATGCCCTTGTAGAAGAGGCTGATCATGATTATGGGTCTGTAATTCCCCGGGTCTGTTGCTAGGCCACCTTTGTGGAGGGGAATAACTGCAGCTGTTCTACATTCTGCAGGAACAAAGCCTGTGATTAGGCTATGATTGAAAATGGTATTTAGTGGTGATGCTAGTTCATGTTTTAGCCTGTTTAGAAGACAGTCTGGGATGTCATCTGGTCCCATAGAGGCTTTGTTCTTTGGCTTGGGCAGGGCTTTGAAGAAATGCTCTTCAGATATGTAAGGTGGGGGAGGTTTTGGGGGAGGCTTTGTTGTAAGTTAGGAGGGGATAAGGGGGTGAAATTTTTGCTAAAGCTATCCACTAGCAGGTTCGCTAGCTCTTTGGGCTCAGGATGTGTGTGATACTGTTGGCCACCAGTTCTGCACATACTTGGTTTCTACCCTTCAGGCTACATACAAAAAGGCCTTATGGTTATAATTGGCAGTACTTGCTAGGTTTCTCTCAAAGGAGCTCTTGGAGAATTTAACAAGTTGTCTTATTTGTCTGTTAAAGCTGAGGGAGGTGCTTTTGCATTGTTGGGTCCCTGTCTTTGTTTTCTTGGACAGCAACTTTTTGTGTTTATTGTAGAGTTTATTGATGCTGGAAGTCCACCATGGCAGCTTGATTTTACTTGGGGCTCTGGCTTTGATTCTTTCTTGTACAGCTGAGTTTATACACTTATGCAAGTGATTGCACGTGGCATTAGTGTAAGCTTCAACATAGTTACCACTTTCAGCTTGGGGTGGGGCTTGGAATGCATTTATACCTACACCTAGTAAGGTATAGTTGGCCTTGGTGAAGTTTTTCAATTTGATTTCACCCTTTCTGAGTTCTGGTGTTAGTGTCAGTCTAAAGGTGACTGATTTGTGGTCAGTTTTAACTAACGAGGGTCCAACAGTGGCAGCAGTGCACCTGTTTGACATGCCGGTGAGGACTAGATGTAGAATGTTTGTTCCTCTTGATGGGGGTATGGACAATTTGCTCCAGGGCATTTGAATTCACAAAGTCAAGAAACTTTTGTGCTAGCGAGTTTGGGCTAGAGTAGGTTTCCCAGTTGATGGTGGGATAATTGAAATCCCCCATAATCAATGTGTTTGGTAAAATTTGGATTGTCTTCAGTTTGGTTAAGTAAGCTTCATGGGTGTCATGACCCATCAAGGGGGATCTATAACTGGCTAGGACTTGAATGAGGGTCTTACCCACTGTTACCTGGATGTGGAGTAACTCCATGGGGATCTCCAGTCTAACTAGATGTGAGGTGAATTTATCTCTTTGCTCTGAGAGTGTTGATGGAGAAGTACAGAGAAGGTCAGAAGGAATTGCATTGTGTCTTTGTGGACTTAGAGAAAGCATATGACAGGGTGCATAGAGAGGGGTTGTGGTATTGTATGAGGAAGTCAGGAGTGTCAGAGAAGTATGTAAGAGTGGTACAGGATATGTACAAGGGTAGTGTGACAGCGGTGAGGTCTGCGGTGGGAGTGACGAATGCGTTTAAGGTGGAGGTGGGATTACATCAAGGATCAGCTCTGAGCCCTTTCTTATTTGCAATGGTGATGGACAGGTAGACAGATGAGATCAGATAGGAGTCCCCGTGGACTATGATGTTTGCAGATGACATTGTGATCTGCAGTGAGAGTAGGGAACAGGTGGAGGAGACCCTGGAGAGGTGGAGATATGCTCTAGTCTAGACAGAAGAGGAATGAAGGTCAGCAGGACTAAGACAGAATATATGTGCGTGAATGAGAGGGAGGATAGAGGAATGGTGAGGATGCAGGGAGTAGAGGTGGTGAAGGTGGATGAATTTAAAGGGTCTATATTATAACATCGAAGTCTTAAAACTTCGAATGTTATAATATCGACCCCTATTCAGCGAACGCTTGAAATAGTGAAGCTGCAGGACACCGAATACTTTCCTAGGGAAAGTATTCAATGGGTCATTTCTGCAGCTTCACTATTTCTTCGACTGTGGAGTGAAGATTACGGACCGGGTTAAGGTAAGTGTGCGAATGAAGGTGAGTGTGCGATAGGGACCTTAGGGTTATGGAGCGGGTAAGGTGGGTGTGTGATAGGGACTTCAGGGTTAGGGAGCAGTTAAGGTGAGTGTACGATAGGGACTTTAGGGTTAGGGAGCAGGTAAGGTGAGTGTACGATAGGGACCTTAGGGTTAGGGAGTGAGTAAGGTGAGTGTGCGATAGGGACTTTAGGGTTAGGGAGTGGGTAAGGTGAGTGTGCGATAGTTAGGGACCTTAGAGTTAGGGAGCAGGTAAGGTGAGTGTGCATTAGTTAGGGACCTTAGGGTTAGGGTTGGGTTTAGGTAAGTGGATAGCTAGCTGTGTATGTACGGTTTAGTGTAGGGTTCTGTGAAGTGTGTATGTGTGGATTATGTATTTTGGTGTGCTTGTGCTGTGTGCGTCTATTCTTGGAACAGTAAATTTTTTCCCTTGGAAAAAATTCGCTGTTCTGAGCACTTGAGTATATCACATTTCGAGATTCCAAGGTCAAGCTTATGGTGTTCGACATTTTGGAATTTCGATAATGTGATATAGACCCGAGTTTAAATACTTGGGATCAACAGTTCAGAGTAATGGTGAGTCTGGAAGAGAGGTGAAGAAGAGAGTACAGGCAGGATGGAGTGGGTGGAGAAGAGTGTCAGGAGTGATTTGTGACAGACAAGTACCAGTAAGAGTGAAAAGGAAAGTCTACAAGAGGGTAGTGAGACCAGCTATGTTATATTGGTTGGAGACAGTGGCATTGTCAAAAAGGCAGGAGTCAGAGCTGGATGTGGCAGAGTTAAAGATGTTAAGATTTGCACTGGGTGTAACGAGGGTGGACAGGATTAGGAATAAGTATATTAGAGGGTCAGCCCAGGTTGGAAGGTTTGGAGACAAAGCCAGAGAGGCAAGATTACATTGGTTTGAACATTTGCTGAGGAGGGATGCAAAGTATATTGGGAAAAAGATGCTAAGGATGAAGCTGCCAGGCAACAGGAAAAGAGGAAGGCCTAAGATAAGGTTTATGGCTGTGGTGAGAGAGGACATGCAGGTGGTTGGTGCGACAGAGCAAGTTGCAGAGGACAGGAAGAAATAGAAACAGATAATCCGCTGTGGTGACCCCTAACGGGAGCAGCAGAAAAAGAAGATAGATTGAAACACCTCTTCCTTTGGTTTTCATATGTTCATTTTGCAGTCTAAAGGTATGGAAGGCATTGTAGCATTGCAGAGCTGGGGTACTCTCTGAGGCCTTAAACCAGGTTTCTGTGACTGCACAGACATCTACATATTCTAATGATAGAAGCACTTCCAGGGAGTGCAGTTTTTGGTTTAAGCTCCTAGCATTTAGCATCATGACCCTTATTTTGTTCTGATTGTTTAATTTCACATTTTCCAAAGAGATTCATTAACACTGCTACTCAATGGTTTCTCCAAGGTAGGGTACCCATATTGATACTCCAACAGATTAGATAGATAACACCAGTCTGTGTTAAGAATTTGAGTAGAAAGTTTATAACAATCTGCCTGATATATAAGTTTTACCATGAAAGAATCTGCCTATTATTAAGTTCCATCTGCAACATAACTATATTATGGTCTGAAAAACCCAGGAGACATGTTACTTTTAAATTATGTTTTATCTGGAATATTAGTCACAATTATATCTAAAATATTACTTTGTGTATTACTAGTAACCAACTGTGTTAGTCCATAAAAAGAAATAATGTTAATAGATTCTTTCTCAAAACATTAATTAGTTGACATGGAATTCTACTTTATCCCAGTTTAATTAAAGTCACCCAAAAGTAAAATATTTTTCTTATTCTCAAAATTGCTTGCTAAATGTACCAAGTAATCCCAATGCTCTATACTAGACATTTTTGGGGAATGATATCCTTAAACTCTGGAAATACTATTTTTGTGATTAGGATCCAAAATTTTGATAACAATTGTTTCATAAAGTATTGTTATGTTTGCAATACATGAAGGCAAACGTTTGTGGAACCATAAAGTCACTCCTCCACCATTAAAATGTACCCTTAGGCATTTATATTTAATAAAGTGTTTTGAAAGATAAATCGAGTTCCATGATTCAGTGATAGCAACTATCTGAAGACTGTTTTTAGCTATTAGGCCAGTAAGATGATGTAAGTTCATCAAATTTGTTCCTTAGGCTTCTTGCATTACAAAGTAAACATCATATAGTTCTTTCAAACAGCCTGCCACCTTTATCTGGTTTGGAGTTTCAATGTATAAAGACAATACATTTTTGCCATAATTTTACTTGCCATGTATGTGGCACCATACAGATTAAGACGCATTCCATCCCAAACAAGCATTCTCCAGTCATAAATGCATTCTTCCCATTAAATAATTAGCTTGATGTCATAGACAAGCGCTGACTATCGTAACCAATTGTTAAATTGTCTGCTTTCGTAAATAAGTAATCATTTCATAAGGCTGATGATATGATTTTGCCAAGATCATATTCCACATTTACACTTTGTAGCTACTCTGTCATATCTATAGTAGCATTTTTCATATCATTGTGTATCTTACCTGAATTTTTCTGAGATCAGTCTTGAAAGGAGACTGGGTATTACAGTCAGTCTCAAGCCCAGCAGGGCTGATAATGTATGAGTATTATTATCCAAACCACAGAGTTTTAGCAGAGAGTCTCCCAAAATTTAAAGTTCATTGTCTGTATTACTTGATTTACTACATTGGGTAAACTCAGTAAGAGTGACTAAATTATTTTGAATAACCACATTCTTCCTTTATGTAACATGAGCTTCACAACTATTTACATCAGGGATGTCACTACCTGAGAACTTACTATAAGCTGATGTAGCATTTGTGTCATTAAGTGCTGATTGGGTCCCTTCTATTCCAGTTTCATTAGTAGCTGAACTTTTAACTTCTTTACTGGTGAATAAAATTTGGTGATAAGGTCGGGGACAATATATTAAATTACTAGCGTGACTGACAACAACTTTAAGATACAAACAGGTGGTATTATTATTATTAACATAAGTAAATGATCTTGCGCTATAACACTGGTACACAATGAGGAAACCAGTCTGCCTTCATGTATAGCCTTTCTACTAAAGTTAACCTGATTACATTCCAAGTCACCGTTATATACATTTGAATGATCTTTGGAAGCAGTGACTTTGTTTTTATTTAATAAAGAAGAGGATATTTTACTCTTCCTTCTATTAGTCTCTAGATGAGACATTTTCTTTCTTTTTCTAGGCTTCTTGTTTTCTAGTATAAAATGGGAAGTAGTAGGTAATTGTTCTATAGAATTCTTCTATTTAACAGTTTGAGAACTGTAAGACATTTCTTTGTGGGAATGAATAACGTTCACCTAACCAGTCTATTATGTACTCAGAGAATGTGAAAAATACATTACTAAAATGGCAAGAACAAAAGTTTGTGTCACTGGTAATTTTACATTTTACTATGTTAGGCAGCTCATACAATTTGTACTGCTGAGGTAGAGGCACCACAGTGTTTACATTTAAATATGTATTTGTTTTTAGTAAGTCTTCAAAGATATAGGAATCTAAAGAACCCATTACAAAACCCCATTAAAGTTCAAAGTGGTACCCAGTGGCAAGTTCAATCACTGTATGTGAACTTGTATGACACTTTCCACACAACAACCTCTGTGACAGATGTAAAATTCCTGCGCTGACCTAACAAGTTGCTGAATCCTAAATAACATGGGTGAATAAGTAGCATAGCTACATATAAACAATGTATATATAAAATTAAAATAAAATAGGTAGACCTGCTAATCAAACACTAGCTCTCAAATGAAATGGCAAATACTCAAGCACGGGCACTCATGAAGTACAGTTTTAAAGTACTTTCAGTCCTGAAATCTAGGCCATCAAGCCCATCAATCCCATGAAGTAACCAAACACAAAGAAGAAAAAGTATGTGTTTGCCATGTCCTGAAAGGGCAGGAGAGAGGACACAGATTAATAATAAACAAAAATAAAAACAGACTTCTCAGTAATCTGATCATACTGCTGACATGGTTAGAAATAGTACAAGGTAGTTGATGTTATAATCACAGCAGTTATTACACTGCGATGGGATATATTCTATTCTTGGCAAAAGCAAGCACTGAAAACCTTATTCTCATAGTGATACAGCAACAGAATGTTGTCGCATTACTGGCCCAGAATTGGATTACTCGGAAAAAAAAAACACTCTATCAAAGCTAATTAGGAACATAAAGCACAGTGACACTTATCAAATCCTAGCTATGACCTGGAAAACTTAAGTCCAGAGACCAGCAGACATCTCATAAGGGGAAATAGAGATCTTAATGCAGATCTGACAGGAAACTTATTTCAAAAAATATACCTGCAAATACTTTGTAGCGTGTAATAGCAGTGAAATCTACTATGCCAGACATGATGCCAGAAATAGTATCTGAGAGTTTACAGTTTGAAAACAAGGCAGCTGAACTACTGTGCAAAGTCCCCATGTAAGACATTTTCTCTAAATTAATTCTTCAGAGTGCTCTGTCAACTGACAGGAAGTGGAAACCTTCTGAGAGACCACGCAGCTTGGAAAGACAATATGCATTTTAAAGGCCCACAGATCCAAAAAGTGGATGAAGCTAGCAGGCAACTGGTACTGCATCTCTCACAATTTGCTTTTTTTCAGTTTCAGTTTCCTTGTTCCTTCCTGTAAGGAAACAGAATGTCTTGTCAAAAAGAAATTATATCCACTGCACTCCCTACATTATCACATTTGTTTAAAGATACTGCAGTCAGTAAGAGAATGGTCCATTTCTTAATTCTGTGGAGCAAACCATTTTCAGAGTTATTTTATAGGCAGAGAAAAGGAAAGAAACGTTAAACAAACACAAAGAAATATGTGAAAGTTATAATTAGATATGAATTCATTTCTATTACTGATTTACATTTTTGCACAAAATTGCAAGATAGCTCATGCGGTCATTTTGTAGAACTGATCACATATGTTTTATAGACTTTTCAGAGAGTCAATAAAGATCATATTTATTAACTTCATAATAAGGAGAAAATATTTCTTATCAATTGAACAGATATGAATTTATGTTGCTCCCTTTGGTGTAGTTTGAATGAAATTAATACCTATGGTAAGTTTTATTTTGTAAAAGTGTATTTTGTAGTTTAAGTAGGATGATGGAAACATAGTTCTTTATTGCAGCATCAACTGTATGTCTTGTATATATTTGTTGTATAATTTCTTGTATATGTTTTGTATACTTTCTTGTATAAGTTTTTGTATAATCTCTGTATATGGAGCTTTTCTCCCAGAGCCTCCACTGAAAATGGGTCTTATCCCAGTCAGACCTTTCCCAGTAAACAAATGTAAAACAAAATAAATAATTAAATAAATGAATGCTTTTCTGGTGGAACAGTGAGCTAGTATACAAGAGAACTAAAAAAAAGCAGTTTCAGTATAAAGCTTCGAGCCCTAACACACATCCCTTGCAGACAGTGGATAATTGATTCAGCATTTAGACTCATCTGGGAGCCATCAGCGGTAATTTCTTTTTGGCAATGACAGCAGGAGTCTTCATTTTCCTGGCACATGTCATGTGCTTTTCACATTTTGGCTTTTGTTCACATTTTAGTGGAATGGCTTGTCTTGAATCACCATAAAATGTACTTGTCACTCTATATTAGTCATCTTGTTTACTTCCTGTGTTTTCTGTTTGCAGTTTGTAAAATTCAGATTAACTAATTAATCATAAAAAGGTCAAACAGCAAAAGAACTGTTTGCTGAGGAGAATCTTTTATTAAATCTAGGGTGATGTTGGTTTAATCTGTGCACTTGATGTAATACATACATTTAAAGTGATATTTATAGAATAAAACAAATTTCTCCTTAAAATATAATTGCGGTATCAAAAAGTAGATCTAATAAATATAAACCAACAAGTTGTAAACAAATCTCTTACCTTCTCAGATTTGGTTTAAGCACTAATATATAATCTTTCTTGGCTGTGACATTGTATTTTCATATTGTATAATTGTACATGCTGCTTAGTATGACACTTCTGTTTTATTCTGAATTTGTTTACGCCAAATGTTAGTGTTTTACTAGATAAACTTTTTAAAGTTAAGATTTGAATAAATTCCTGAAGGTGCTGTTTGCTTGACTTTCTTATTGATCTGCACTGCTTGTTTTCAAATTCTCTCCAGTATTTTCCACTGCTACTTTTTGCCACAGTTTTGTACTGTTTCAGTCCGGGTCCTAAAGAGAGGGTGATTTTGCAGGTTGGTGAACATGAGGATGTTGATTTTACTGCTGTTGTTATAATACTACCATTGTTGCTGCCACCTTTATTGACATTTAGCTTGAGACTATATTCAGTATTGCTCTGGGATTTAATATTTGCTTCAGTTCATGGATTGTTCCTGTAATTTGTTTTACTGGACAAGCTTGAATTCTATCTGAATTCAGTCATTACTGCTGTCACTGCACAAAGAGTATTTTGGTCCGCAGTGCTGTCCTGCTGTATTAAGAACCTATCCCTCATCTGGGAATGATGTCATTGTTGCCATCTTGGGTGGTCTTGTAGCAGGACTGAAGATGTTTAGGTCTGTTGCTCCTTATACTATTGTCCTGGATTCAGGGACTGTTTGTGGAATCTGTAAGATGATGTTTACTAGCCTATCAGGCTTATTTTTGGACTATGTCTCTCTCAGAGTTTGACTCAGCAGAACAGTATTGAAGCTTATTTTCTCAAACTGTTAACAGTTTTCAGTTGGCTTTTTCTACTATTTCATTGCCGAGATTCTCATTTTATGTTTTTCTTTTCTTTTTGCTGCTTTTGGAGCCATTATTAAATTGTTTTTAACTTTAGTAAGGCTCTTGGATTGCTGTACATTTGCAACACTTTGGAACTATTATTGTGCTTTGCAAACATATATTTAATATTAGTTGTGTTTGTTTTATGACATAGTTTATTTTGATAATTTTGTTTAATTGTTTGTTTTGTATTTCTTCATCTACTTGGAATACATTTTCCTAAGATAACAATTCAAACTTTCAATATAGCTTTTCATATTTTAAGGGTCATATCCATGTAACTTGCTTTAAGTTGTGTGAATGTGTTTCTTAAATATGCACTAAAGGAAAATTAGTTTGAAGCTAAAGCTGTTACTGTATTGCATCTCCCATATATTATCCAAGTCCTTATTACTGAAGAATTTGTAAAACTTCACTAATAGAACTCTCACAGATGGACAACTCATCAATTGCCTCTTGCCAGACATAAATTAATGGTTGACACTTTTGGTTAGTTTAAACAAAGTGCTTTTTGGTGGTGCAGGTGGTCTGTGCACTCCTACCACCATTATGTATATATACCAACTTTCAGGTCAAACAACCTCTGTGGTAACAGAATTACCAAGGAGGTTATACAACTTGAATCTGGTACATAAACAGTACTACAATAATTAGGCTTGGATTTTGGCAAGTGGCTATCAGAAAGAGAGAGAGAGAGACTGCCATCAGCAGACTGTCTTGAAACCACTATAGTCTAATATGTTAATAATGATAGATCAACGATAGGACCTCATGTTTATGAGAAGCTTGAATGTTGACTATTAACATTCATATTTTTACCCCCGTGTAAGTCTCTACACTGTTTTTGAAAATGGTCTGATTAGCACACTGTATGCATAGATGCAAACTGGCTTCAAATCTTAGGGGAGGTGTGACACTGTCAGCCCACCTAGATAGACTTTTGTAAATAATTCTATGTCATTTGTGAATAGTAATATGATTTTTATGCTTGTTTTAAAAAAATGTAAGAAAATATATGTTCTGAACTGAGCTTCAAGATTGTAACTACAGTGCGCCCCGCTGGAAAAGAGCATAAATGTGTATAAACTCTATGCCTATGCAAATGTATGTTTTATAGTAGAAATTATGATATACAAAGTTAACTTGCAAAATTCTAAGAAAATAAATTGGTAAGTAAAGAGTTTTATGATGTGTCATAAAGTCAGCTTATCTCAAGCTAAGAGACATGATGTCTAGGCTAGGGGCTTCTTTCTATTGTGTGGAAACAGAGGTAGTTACAGGTTTCCAAGGTAATTGTTTTATGACTTCCAGTTCAGACAACCTTCTAAGAGAGAATTGTCAGCGTCTGAGAGATAAGTATTTTTAACAGAGACATGTTAAAAATTTAAGTTCCTGCTAGCCTGGGAAATTAGGCAGAGGTGACAAGAATGATGTAATCTGAGATGATTCAGCAGTAATCTGTATTATCAATTTAAGAACTATCTCAGAGAGAAAGAGTGTATTTTGTATTTTGTTCTGGACCTGTTAACAACTCACTAGCACTTTGCCTTGCTCTTTAAGTAAGTTATTTAGAACATAGTTTCTCTTAGAGATAGGAATATAGCAATATTGGTGTAGATGTTTTCTATATTTATGTGAGACTGTCCTACTATGTTATTTTAAAGTATTTCCTGTGACTGTGAACTCTGCTGTCACTATGTTGAGTTAATAAGTATTGTCTTGTGCTTTTATTATTTATTATTACATATTTTTAAACCTTTTAATTGTGGCTGTTTTTGTATAGGGATATCTAAGCTCTTACAGTACTTGCATATGTATTTGGTAATACTGTACGAGCCACTCGTAAATAGCCTTCAAGTCTTAGTCACACTTACCAATTAGATAACAGTAACATTGCACAGTAGAATTGGTCACCCTTTGGGAAGGGCCTTATAGTAACTGATAAATAGGGGTCCTGGTGGCAGTGCTAACTACCTTATGGTCTGTGCAGAAGGGGACATAGCTAGTAAACCTGTTCCAGCCTTCCCCAGGTGTGTTTTTGTGCATAAATCAAATCCCAAAGTGTGTGTGTGTGTATGTGTGTGTGTGTGTGTGTGTGTGTGTGTGTGTGTGTGTGTGTGTGTGTGTGTCAGCTACTTGGGCAGGGACACAAAGCACTGGTTGGGCAGAGAGAGTGCTGGGAGGACTTGGCTTGGAACCCAGGCTAAGGACTCCACTCTATAGCTGTGCCAGTGGGGAGTCTTATTGGGGATCTTGAGAGAAAGAGAGAGAAGCAGCCCCAGACTGACTGTGATCTCTGTGTGCTCTTAAGGGAAATTGTACTTTACTGTGCATGTACTTGTCATCCTCCCAATGTGCACGTCCCTCACTGGTGTTAGTGGTGAGGATTGAGGCTCCTTGATTACTCGGCCAGTGCACAGGCATCACATATTAATTGGTGACCAAATACATATGCAAGTACTTTAAGAGCTTAAATATCCCTACACAAAAACAGTCATCATCTCAGATTACATAATTCTTGTCACCTCTTCTTAATTTCCCAGGCTAGCAGGAACTTAAATTTTTAACATATCTCTGTTAAAAATACTTACCTCTCAGAATTGGACATTTTTTTCTCAAAAGCTTGCTTGAACTGGAAGTTGGAAAACAATTAACTTGGAAATCTATAAATTCCTCTCTTTCCAGACAACAGAAAGAAGCCCCTACCCTATACATCCTGTCTCTTAGCTTGAGGTAAACTGCCTTTATGCACATCATAAAACTCTTTACTTATCAACTTATTTTCTTAGAGTTTTGCAAGTTAACTCTGTATATCCAAATTTCTATATGAAACATACATTTACATAGGCATAGAGTTTATACACATTTCTGCTCTTTTCCAGCAGCGTGCACTGTGGTTACAATCTTAAAGCTCAGTACAGGACATATAGTTTTCTTATATTTTTTAAGGCAAGCATACAAATCATATTACTATTCACAAATGACATAGAATTATTTACAAAATTATATCTAGCTGGGCTGACAATGTCATAGGAGGCATTGGTCACAATCCAAACTTTTATCCTGTTGGTACTCCTATTCACAGTAATTTACTATCCTTTTTGGTTACCCCATAAGAACTGCAGAACAAACACAGAAACTCAAATCTCATTGTATTACAAAAGGCCAGATCAAAGACAGATCTCTCCTAAGTAACTTGTCAAAGACTAATAGTACTGAACGTGACTTTAGATGATTTTTGTAACAGATCCCTTTACCTCACTTGTCTTTTCGTACAATATTTCTGAAGTGACTGTTAGTGGATGAGATGTTTGGTTAAATAAGAGTATCAAACTTCACTATGGTCATTACCCATTACTTATCTGACCAGTAACATTACTTATCTGACCAGTCACATTACTTATCTGACCAGTAACATTACTTATCTGACCAGTCACATTACTTATCTGACCAGTAACATTACTTATCTGACCAGTCACATGTACAAGACTTGTACAAAGATATCAGACCTACCGATAATGCCCAGCAGAATCAAATTGATTACTTTATATAATTTTCTTACCACTGAGGATATAGTCAGAACTGATATATTATTTCTATTGTGCACAGGTCTCAATATTGGTCTGCCATTTTTGTTACTTGGTTGGTTATCACAGATGATACCATGAATTTAGATTATTCTTGCTTCAGCATGCATTCACTTTTTCTTAGTAATTCTGAATTATTAGCAAAGTACAATGCTGAAGTAACGGCAATGTATCCTACAGATGCAAAACATACCCCCCCCTGCACAGCTAACTAATGCCTGCTAACCCTAACCCTGCCTCTAGCCCTACCGCTGCACCTTAACATAGAAAAAAACCTTTGTGTATCACTGCAACTACACAAGATATGCTCATACACATGCCACGTGCATCAACATCCCTGCCCAAAACTAAATCATCCCCTTACTTAACCCTTACTTTAACCCTAACCTGCCAACACTTGCACAAGCACTTCCACCTCACACTATCCCAAGACCTTACCTACACCTACTTTATCTACTTAAACTCCATTTAATAAACTTGATAAAACACGCACTCAGTAAAACAAACACTTCATTCAAGCTGTTAAAATGAACATTCAACAACCTGAATATAAAACATATATATTTATATACAAATATTCATTTTATGGATATCTGTTATCCTGTAAATGCTTTTCCTTCCTTTGATGGTTATTTGCAATTCCCTTTTTTGCTTTTGTTTTTATTCACATAGTTACAAAAAGATTTCTAGTTTTGTTTATCTTAGTATGCAGAGTTTCTTCAAACATACACTCTGTACTTTTATATAACATTTTTGATTTTGGTTTACTAATTTTTTTGGGGGGGGAGTTAATGTTATTGTTTAGTATATATTTTTTATGTTTGTTAGTATAATCCGCGGTGGTGCAGCGGTAGCATTGTTACCTCACAGCAAGAGGTTCTCCCGTTCAATTCTTGGCTGGAGTGTGGGGAGTGCCTTCTGTGTGGAGTCTGCATGTCCTCCCCGTGGTTGGGTGCGCGTTTGAAAGACATACGTAAATGGGCGTACCTTCGTTGAAGGTTGAACGTCGAGCTGACACCTCGGTGTTCATGAAAATCTACTGCCAATCATTGGCGGACCGGAGTTCTGCTCTGGTGACCCCTAACCGGGAAAAGCCGAAAGACAAACAACAAAGTATAGTCTCTTTCTGTTGTACACTTTAGTTAATTTATAATTTCACTACAGTGATTTGCCATTTGCTTCTCACTTATGCACTTTGTTTTTAGTGAAAAACGGTTGCTAATAAAGATAGTCAATATTTTATAAAATGTACCCTTACTTCTAGCCAGTTATCTATCTTTGAATATCTCTTGCTGCCTTATCTTTGGATGTGTACTGCTTGCAGATAACTAATCCCCTTTTGTAAAGCTCTAACATCACAGTTATTTTGGTGCCTTTATTTGAAAGATGACAGTATTAATGAGCAAACAAAGAGCAGATTGGATAAAGACAAGAATTCTAAATAGGTATAGCAGGTTTGTTGGGACTATTTTAAGAATATTAATTGTTCTAGCTCTGATTTTAACATTTTTTCCCAGACTGATTATATAAATAAATTCCAAATTTTTGCACAGTTGTTTTTATTTTTCTTTGTTAATAGTCAGTGCAGCTAGTTATACAAATTCAGAGCCTCATATGAGACCTTCAAGGAGTTTGTTAACCAAATCATGCATCTAAAAAATTTTAAAGGTAATAAACGTACATGATTTTCTAATAGTAAGGGGCAAGACATTCCACTTCGTGTTAGCCCATCAGTGAAAGATGTTCTTTTTGAGTATAGTGGCAGAATCTAGTATTGTTACTGAGGAGTTATTGTTTCTACTACCAGACTGGTGGAACATAAACTTCACCCCAAATACAGCTGCTGTATATTCAGTTTTGGAGCAGTATCAGGCCTTCCAAAATTCCCAGTCAAACTACAGATGAATGAAAATAGGTAAAGCTGAAGAAGCCTTTTTCTGTATTATAGATGTCTCACCTTGGAAGTGTGTGGTGAAAAACGTCTTTGAATTCTAATTTCTTTATTTGTAGAAAGCTATAGATATACGCTCTGGCACAACAGTTAGTGTGGGGTATGACCACAGTAATGCAAAGGGGGACCAAAACCTTGTCATCCTTTCTTACTCGGTTGCACAACAGATTACTTATCATTGAGTAGCATTTCCTATTAATTGTAAACATATTTACCACAATCTGAAAATGATTATCAGTAACAACTCCTAAGATTTTTAATTGTGTCTCTCTCAGCCATAACAGAATTACCAGTAACACAAAGATAACATATGTTTTTGTTTCCAAGTGCAGGATCTTATACTTGGAGGGATTAAAAATACTATTTTGAATTTTGACCATTAACACAGAGTATCAAGGAACATTTAGGAGTCCACCTGACCACCAAGGATAGTCACTATTGCACCCACCTTGGTGACATCAGAAAAATATAGTAATCTAAACATTTGGCTCCTTTGTGACTCTTGACATAAAAATACTGAATAAGAATGGTCCAAGAAACAACCCCTGGACAGCACAAACATTTACCACCAGACCCGCGGTAGTGGTGCTGCGGTAGTGTTTTTGTCTCACAGCAAGACGTTATTGCATTCGATTCTCAGCTAGAGCGTCTTCTGTGTGGAGGCATGCGTGAATGGGCATGCCTTCGTTGAGGGCTGTGCATCAGGGCTGGTAACTCGGCACGTAAAAATCCACTACCAAACATTAGCGGACCGGAGTTCCGCTGTGGCGACCCCTAACCGGGATAAGCCAAAAGACACAACATTTTAATAAAAGATATTCCCAAACCTCATACTACATTTCCTATATATATTAACTAGCTAGTGATTAACCTTATTACGTAACTGTTAATACTGGCAGTTAGCATCAAAGGTAATATTTCTGTGTAGGCCACTGAACTGAATACATTGGCCAAGTCAAGATAAATAACATCAGCAGACAATCCCAGATTTAAACTGCCCAGAATATCCATATAAAAATTCAAGAGACTTGTCAAGCAAGAACAGCATGGAAGGAAGCCAGGTCAGACAATCCCTGATGTAAACTGTTTAGAAGTTCTAGTTGAAGTTCAAGAGGTTTATCATAAAGGAATTATCTGCAAGGAAGCCATGCTGATTCATATCTAGTCTCCTGTTTAAACCAAGAAGTTAATGCCTGAAAAATTGTTCTTTCAAAGCATTTGCCAATAACACCTGTTAAACTTAATGAATGATAGTCATTAGCTAGACTGGCATTCTTGCCTTTCAGTGTGGGGACAACAATGGCATCCTTGCAAATTCTTTGAACAAAGCCTGTGGCACATTTCCATTGGAGCAAATATATAAGACAGGGGGTGAGACAGTCAATTATTTTACTTAAAAAGAATCTGTTCAACCTATCAGGTCCTACAGCAGTATGCTGCTCAATTTCCTTAATGGCTACCTGCACTTTGTTTGTGGGGCTCTCCGGGCATGCTTTGCAAGTAACTATTGCTATATTTACTGTTGGTGTAATGGTTAAGGTGTTTACCTCACATACAAGAGATGCAGGGTTGGATCCTCAGCAAGAGAAGCTGGCTAGGCTTAAAATGGTCCATGAGGACAGCTAGCCCAGTACTTACCTATGAACCTATCACAGCTTATGATTATGTTATGTTATGTTTGAAGCATCGATTGAACTTCCATAGATGTTACCACTGAAAATCTTAACTAACCTAGAGAGATCTGATTCTATAATGTTATCAGGTAACAGACTAATGTTATCAACTCCATTCTTCTTATGATCTGTTGTTGATATTTAAAGAATGTTTTTTTTTTGTCATTGCCAGTATTTTCCACCACTTTTAGTTTATACCATTGCTTGTTTTTTTTTTTTTTTTTTTTACACCACCTCTGAAAGCTATCTTACGATTCTGATAATACACTTTAAATATCTAAACTGGTCATTTTCTTAAAATGTGACAGTGGTGTTTTTTTTTTAATTAGTTTCCTTAGTGATTTAACCAACCAGTGGAGGCTCTCTGCTCTGTGAGGTTAATCATGACTGCATGGTGAATATTTATAAATTAGTACAGTAACATACTTGTGGAAAATATTTCAGCAGTCATCAGTATTGCTGCTTTTCATGAGTTCTTCTAAATTCCATTCTGTAAGTTCAGGAATATTACTCCAAAGCTGGATTGACAACATTTCCTTTGCTAACCACTGGGTGACAGGTCTTTAGCTTTATTAATAAATAGAACTACCTCACAAAAAGTGCAACAGTAGTCTGGGTTGCTTAGTTATGACTCAGTTTAACATATTTTAGGGTGGTATTCATAGTCTGAGAGTTCACAGCTACATAGGAGCACTGCGATATATATGCATACCTACTTAGGGGAAAAGCATAAAGTACCTAAAGTCAAGTGATAAGTAAATATGAAGAACTACTTGAAAGCCATAGGCTTCATATTAACTTTGTATATTTTTGCATATTGCAGATAGATGTGGCTATGTACGGTCGCACTTAAAACACTTAAGGCAAGTGGTAGCTTTAATTGTTAATATTTTCAAAAAATCAAAGGGTTTACTATGTCTTATTTGGACACCCTGATGTTTTCATTAAAGAGTGGATACAGGGATATAGGAAAGATTAAACAAAAGGAGAAACACAATAAAGAAGGAGAGTCAGAAGGAACACATCAAGAGGGCTGTGCTGAATGAGGTGGGAGAGGAAGGGTACTATATTTTTGCCAAGGAATAGAGCCCTTGTTTTTTAAACTATTTTTTATATAACAGCTGTTAGAAAAAGGATAAGGGAAGAAGGGCTGAGGAAGTGCCAGTAGGAGTCCTAGTCCACTGCCAGATGGTGGTGCAGTGAAGGACCCCAATGTTGAGGCAGTCCTACTCCAGCACATCCTCAACCATCTCCAAAGCACATGTTTAGTTAGGCTTACCAGGCTGCCACATGCTGGGTACCTGCAGGACCAGTGCCACCTCTCAAAAACCTGGGGAGACTTCCATGGATGGAAGGAGAGTGAACGCTCCCTAACCTGGGGGGTACATCTCAGGGCTGGTCCAGACAATTCTAGATTTGTAAAAAAAAATGAACAGAAATGGGAGAGAAAAAAATAAAAAAGACAAAGGAATGCATGATTAAAATAAGAAAAACAGAGGAAAAAGTAGGAGAAGACAAACGAAAAAATACAAACAATAAATTCTTACATCATGTTACAAAGCATTTAATTTCTTACTTTAAAGCATTTTTTACTTTATAAATCTTTACTGAAGCAAAACAGAATAGTCATGAAGGGCTCATGCAGAATATTGGATGAAATTGTATAGGAAGTACTTATGCCTACTAGACAGGACAGTGTTTTGCTTTCAAGTTATAGTAGGGTTTACATGTTGTGGTCTGCCACACAACTATAATGATCATATTTGTGCCTGTTATGTATTTATTTGCAATACTGCACTAAAAACACCATTTATAAATAGTTACATCTTATAAAATCAGTTAAAGACAGAGTATTGCAGTTGTATACTGGTTATCTTTTCCATTTTGTTGCAGTAATGTACTGAATGCACTCTACTGCTTCAGTTACTGTGCTTTATAAATTATCACTTTATATACATTAATAAAATGAGTTAAAGACAGAATACTGCACTTATATACTGACATATCTCTCACTTTTGCTTGTAGTAACATACTGAATGC
>NC_056725.1:931912685-931935185 GCF_019279795.1 Protopterus annectens | reverse complement strand
TTCCAAATCCAGATTTTCCCTACTTGTGCAAACTGTTGCTCTTTCAGTGGCTTGGGAAATAAAAGAATGTCCCAAAAATAATCTGGCTTATTTTCCTGAAAGAAAGAATAAATATGAATCAAAGTTGCATATTGGCAATTAACAATTGCATTTCAAATAAGCATTGAAAGAAAATCTACCAGTCTTTATCATGCCATCAACAGAATGTTCCTAGTTGGCTAAATAAGAAGCCCACCCTATTCTGTAGAATTGAGAAGAGTACCTAAATGAATAGGAAACCTTGGTGGTCCAGGTCAATATGCAATTCCAAATCCAGGTCCTTTGGTGTCAACTGAACATAATTAGGCAAAACAAAAACTAGTGAATGCAATGTAGAGTGCTTTATACTTTGCTCATTAGCTTCGGGATCTACTTTATATTCATTGTCCACCTCCATTAACTGGAACAATACCTATCTGATCAGTCTTAGACTTGCAAATCCATACTAAGACTGAATTATTGACAAATGATACGTTTCCATTTAAGGGACCTCAATAACTCACTGACTCTAAATTTAGCAGCATATATTCAGGTGAAAAAGGTGATCCAAATCACATAATTATCGTAAGTGGGGTTGTTAGCATGCATACCTGACAAGATAGATTTTAATAAAAGATTAGGTAACAAAAAATTAGGTACACTATATAGCAACAAGCAGTATCTCACAAAAAAACACAAGAACAGCTATTGCACAAACTCATTTGACCTCAACTCTTCTTTAAGCCTCACCAATCCTTATTAACCTCAGGAAAACCGAAGTGGCAAAACTAGAATCCTGTTAAAATAAAATAGCTAGGTATGCAGCGCACACTACTTTCAGATCTCATCAATGCTCTGCTCTAAAGAAATTAAACTGGTTAGAACTTCCCCATCTTTTACATCTGTCCCAGCTTAGCATGGCTTACTCCATCACTACAAGGCCTATTAGAGCCTTATTCCTGTAGTAGAATGCTGCATTCCAATAACAGGCCCCTCTTACTGATTTCAGCACCACACAATAGTGATGGAGAATCTACCTACTGTCACTATATTGCCAAGATCTGGAATCCTCTGCCTGTTAATATCACATCTAGTATTACTATAACCAAATTTAAACAAACACTAAAAACACACCTTACCAATAAATGGTGCTGTCATTGCTCTACTCCAGACTAAGACTTTCCCACTCTTCTTACTCCTTCTTCATACTAATGCTACTATCCTTGATTTAATTATTGATTATGTATCATTCTTACTATTAACTTATTTGTATCCACTCACATGGGAACTCTCCAAACCAACAAATTTGTAAATATTGGTGCAGTTGAGTTTGCCATTGTATAGGCTTTGAGAGGAGATCTTTTTAGAACCTTGTAGATGGCATATTTTGGAATTGTTGATGCATAAGTGAACGGATGGGATTTGATGCCTGGAGGCGTCAGTGGGAGGTAACTGTAGATGCACCTGGAGGTGTCACTCAGATGTAATGAGTTAAGTTCTGTTATTTGTATTTTGTACTTGTATAAGTTTTATTTTCTTATTGTATATGTTTTGGAGCTTTTCTCCTCGGGTCTCTTCTGTAAAAGGGCTTTTTTGCCCAGTCAGGCTAACCCAGTTAACAAATGTCAAATAAGTAAATAAATAAAAGATAACGCAACAGGGCTGCATGAATCAAAATTTTACGCTTTAATCTAAGCCAGTCTTTCTACATCCTGTCTAAACCCTAGTGCTTTATTATCTCAAGCAAATTAAAAATGTTCAAAAATAACCTTTTGCAGCTAAGTTAATTCCAACAGTGAAAGGTGTTAAATTTGTAAAAGCAATATGCTAAATAATGTAGAGCCAGATGGCAGGACCAGCTCTTCACTTCATAAGAAGGAGAATTACAAAATTGAATAAAATATTTTATAATTGATCATTAAACACTCTTTGTACTGGGAGCCCACAAATTCCACATCATGATACTTCTCATATGTCTCCAAATAACCACATCTTCTCTGGATTGTAGGTGGGAACCAAAGCTGCGTTGGGAGCTAGTGGCCTGAAATGTGACACCTGCACGCAAGCTAGAGAATCAGCAAAAGCACTGTGCTTCTCAGGTATACGTTCTGGAGAAAATGAAAGATTTATACACAAACTCAGCAACTTTACCACAGAATTAGCTCAGAATGATCCGGCATTTAGCACAGAGAACTAAAGCTTTGACTTGTGACTGAACTGTTTCGTGTGCCAAGGGTACAGGGTTGAAATCTTTCCACTTACTGTGAGACCTTGAGGAAGTCATAAAACCAGACTGTGCTTTAGGGGCAAGTGGGAATTTGGGCTAGGATCCTTAATGGTATCATGGACTGCATGCATAACAACGACCTATGGTTTAAGAATGGCTTGGGAGAGTTTCTGATGAAAACATTCAGCAGTGCTTGATTATCTGATTCATAAATCACATTCTTATTAATTGAAGATGCTCATGCTACATTAATACAAGCCACCTAAATGAGCATACTGTCTAGAAATGCAATGTCTTTCTTCCTATCTTCTGTCGTCCCTACAGACCGCAGGGCAGAAAAAAACACTGACCACTGAAATAAACTGCCATACCAAAACTTCTTACTGCATCCACAGATATTTGCAACAATCATGATATCCAATCATCTTGTGAAAAGGAACAACCAATAAAGTGTAATACAAAATTAGGCCATAATCATAAATCAGCTCTTACTTTCCTGTTGATCCAGACTTTATGATATGACCACTTCACAAGAAGTTGGCCAGTGATCAAATTAATGTCCTGCCCAGAGTGATGGCTCTACGTGCAGAATTCGAAGCCAGGTTCCATCACTTGATCTACTTAAACTTTTGTTGCAGTTAGTATGGAAGAAGAAACCTTCTCAAACTTGTTCTCTGGCAAATGAAAGGAGGAAGAGAGAACATCTATCTCAAGCCTTGGAAATGTGAGTATCTTTACAGAGTCTTCAGTCTTATTATGTGTCAAGGAAACACCCAATTCTTTGCAAAGCTCTAGGAAAGACTGCAGGCCACCCCTAGCCAATGATTCCTCTTTACTCACATAAGAAAATCATTCAAATACTGAATCCCAGCCTGCAAAATTAGACCTTTGCTCCCAACACTATTGTAAACCTGAAATTAAATGTTTAAAGTTGGTGCAGTGCAGTGAACAACCCATAGGCATGGCTAAATCAAAACAATAACTATATTCAAATTGCATGACTTAGAGGTGCCAGTCTTGTGGGCAAATGAGACAGAAATGAAAAGCAGACTCTATTTCAATTTTGGCTAACCAGGGGTCTTTGAATAGCGAATGATGCAAATGGCATCATCCACTAAGGGATATTGAACTTTACTATCCTTTTGGCTGTACTATCATTGACCAAATTGCCCTTGGGGAGAAAAATGATGTTTTAATCTTAAATTCCCTGCCCTTCTTCTTGGTTAGTAGGCCAAGATGAGAAACTGTAAATAATTTAAAAAGGCAAGATTCTGGAATAGACCAGCTATTATGCCTTTTCTGATCTCCTCAGCAAATAAACCCTTGACTCTGGACTCCTTAACTTTTACCGATTTTAAATTCTTACAGGGTGACAAGTTTGCATAAACCTTGCTTGACTAAAAAACCCAACCTGAACACATTTAACCAATCAGGTACATCTTGTCTCTTAGGGTATTCTTGCGGTAAAATAGTTAAATCCTCAAACTATATAGGTGTATGATTCCATGATGGCTTATCTGAAGCCATGAAAGGAACTGGCTTTGTCAAAACTCTGAAAGGATGTCTTGCACCCCTGTTGTGTTATTCACCAGCAAGCTTCCCTTGCTTCTTTAAGCCAAAACTTAGATGTAGAATGCTTACCCCCACAAATGGTACAGATGTGAGAAAATTTACATGATGGCCATGCACAATTATGAGCATTGAAAGTACAGCATAATTTAAATTTGTGATCTGCTAGATCTGATTGAGATTTGCACTTGGTTTGTCAGTTATGTTGCTCAGCCATGTATTGGTGTACCTCAGTTCCCATCTTAAATGTTTATCTAAAGCCTTAAGCTTTCTGAATTCTTGATCATGCTATAGAGATGACAGACCTTTTATAAAATGTGCCACCCTGATATTAAGCAAGTGGCTGTATAAAATTAGAGCTTGCCCCATTTCTTTCTCTATAATTACCTCTATCTGCTGTATGAAGCCCAGATCCCAACTATCCCATGGCTTAACTCTGATAATCTTGGACTTATACCTACTAAGTATAGAAATTCCTCAACTAAATCCTTTGTTGCTTGGATCTCTGCATTCATTATCCTCCAAACATCATCCAAATTAATAAAATCAATTAACTTTGTTTATTCTCCGTGGACATTTTTTCTTTTACTGCCTGAGTAATGCTGGATGCGAAAGACAAACCGGTATGACCAGCAGACAGTTGGATAATCCGAATGAACTAAAACTGCAGTACTCCTTCTATCCTCACTTAAAGGCAATACAGGGAATGTAGTGCTGCCTGCATTCTACTCATCAAAATGTTCAGGGTTTGTAAATTACTGAGGCTGCTTTGCAAATGATAGGCTTCTCTTGCCTATTAAAACAGTCTAAAGCTGCTGTCTTCGTTCAACACATCTAGAAATGACTGCAAGTACTCATTTGTCTGTTGAAACTGTCCATCCCTACCACCATTTCCCTCCTCTGTCAACTCTGTACATGCAGGGGGTGTGACTAACATTACCTTCGAACAGGTAGAGACATGTCCTTCCTTTGCTTCTGTTCCACTTTCTTTGGGACTGGACCTTCACCCACAACTTCTGTCTACTAAGACTTTTCAATAGCTCATGTCTGTTATTAGATGCTTTTATAGTTTGCATCTCACACACACGTGCAACTGTGGAGCCATGGTCAATGGAACATTTAGTTGTATGTTCAACTTCATTTAAATAAGTATTTCTATGACAAAGGGCAAGTTTGGCCCTGAGAAATGATTGAGTCTAATTGCTCAGCAGAACACGTATGTAACATTATGCACAGTCACATAAAATGGGGTACAGAAATGAGGTCTTAATCGTATGCAAATATATGCAAGGTAACATAATTGCTATATATAGTCATACATAAAGAAAATTTCTCACCAGTGTGTGCCTCCCTGTAAAACAGCAAAACATACTAAGAATATGAGTTGCATAAGAATGCTTGCAGTTGCAGCGGTTGTGCAGCAGTACAGAGCTGTACTTATCACCGGTTTACCACAGCGGGTTCCCACTAGTGTACACGAGTTGCCATCTGCTGCCAGCAGATACATTACAGTTAGTAGGTGACATAACATAACATAATTTCATCAATCAAGAAATCAAGGATAAATGTAGAGTTGATAATAGCTTAGCTTTACATGCCTTGTTTGATGTGTGATGCCCAAACAGAACTTTCAATTCACAGAGGCCTTTCAGACATCAGTTGGGAATATTGGTGTTTTACAAGCCTCCTTATCTAGAACACTCAACAAGTTCCTCAACATAATGCTTCTACATTGAGATGAGTGGGTTCATATTGCGCAAATTTTTACAAGTTCAAACCACATATGGTCGAGACCATACATTTCAAATTTGTAAAAGTTTGAGCATTTGAATGGAAATCTCCATAAGTGGAGGTTTCCATTCACTTCAATGTGGTGCAATCTGTGAGTTGGTATATTTAAGTAGCGGGGGGTGTGGGAGCACAGCCCCCCACTTGGGGGATGCATTGGGGCTTGCAAGTTATTGTTTTGTCCATTGTGTAGTTTTTTTTTTTTTTACATACTCGAAGTTCTGTAACTTCAAACATAATGGTTCGACCATTAGGTGTTCGGAGTTACGGAACTTTGACTATGTAATATAGACTCAAGATGAGCATATAGGGTTTTGTAGCACAACAAAGGAGAGATTTAACACTACTATTGCCTTCTACAACATAGCCCACAAATCTGAAGAAAAAGTTATCACAGATTGCACTTAAGTAGCAATAAAGGCTTCAACCACAGTGACAAGGGTTTGTGAGCAGAAAGGAGCGCCATTCTATAACTGCGTAAGAGTGAGTAACATGTGAGATAGGTTCATAGGTAGGTACTAGGCTATTGGTCCTAGGGCCTATATAAGCCTAGTCAAATAGATACCAAACAGGAGAGGAGCCAGGACTGAACCCTGTGATACTCCACTTGTCACTAGTCTGAAGTCGGATTTGGAGTCTGCTACTATCACAGTGTGGGTTCTGTCAGTGAGCCAGTTGGCAACCCATCTTGTGACACAGGGATTTATACCTAGTTTAGCGAGTTTATCTATAATTCCAGATAATGACATAACATGTCCACACACCACCCAGGCAGTTCACATGATTCACATATATAGCACATTCTCAGCTGTATCACTGTTTCTTGCACAATGAAATTCCAAAGGAAGTGTTGTGACCACTGAATACATTTATGTGGTGTGGAAAAATGTTAGCCCCCACATGTAAGGCTATATTGCAGGTGACACCAGATACCAGTGGGAGCTCTGACTTACAACAACCATACAGAACCCGCAAAGCATAACCAAATACCAGAACAGCAATCACATAGAGTTGCTTCCTCTGCCTTCACCAATCTGGGGATGCACTCCAGTATGACACTGCCACATCCTTCAAGATGTTCCTAATATAATGCATGCTCCATAATATGCTAGTGAGGCTACAGGCTGTAGAACCTTATGATACTGACATAAACACACACACACACACACACACACACACACACACACACACACACACACACACACACACACACACACACACACACACGCACAGGCAGCTGAAAAGGAATGTCAGCATCACTGTCCAATGAGAATGTTGTGGAACAACATCAACTAGTATCCACACAACCACCACCCCAGACAGTAAAGGGCACAGTAGATAAAATAGCAACATTTTGTGCAGTCTTATGAGCCCTCAGGCAGACATTGACAGTGTGTTGTCACACAGAACAAAAGTAATGTAAGCAGTGTTATTATCAGGCTCTTCTGATTGGTGTGTGATCAAACTGCACCATGCATCAATCATTCCCATATGACAACATGGGAGGGCCAATGCATTGGATCACAATCATCATCACATGCAGGAGTGAAATATGGGCAGAATAATGCATGTCTTTCTATACACAATGAGTATAAGGCATTTCACATGAGGCAGAGATGGGTGCAGTTGAGGTGATGAATACTCTGTGTCATAGACAATTTCCTCCTGCAGTGGAGAAAAGGTGCCAATATGTGAACATGGCCTGAGGTGTACAGTCTTGAGGTGATGGCATTTCACTTCATAAACAATGCCTTCTCGCAACAGAGTGGGGATACCACAATATAAGTGTGATACACAAACAGTATGCTGGCTGGTTGAACTAGGACTTGGGATCTCACCTGACAGAGAGGTTATGTGACTCCAGTACTGTGATCAAGTCCGATCATTAGATATCTTGTCAGTGGAGGCTATATCTGGGATGGCAGGGTGCTGTTAAAGTCCAGATGCATGTGGCAACTGTGTATCCTGTGATGGCCTCTCTACAGATAGACGTATTATTCTATCTCATACTTTTACCTTAGTCAGCAGGTGGCTCATGCTACTGGCTACTAAAAAGAAAAGAAAAGACATGTACAGAAAGAAAGAAAGAAAGAAAGAAAGAAAGAAAGAAAGAAAGAAAGAAAGAAAGAAAGAAAGAAAAGATAGAAAGAAAGAAAAAAAATGCTGTTAAAGTCAGAAAGTCAGCTTGACTTTCTGACTTTGTGCTGTGTGGAGTTCCAAAGGCAAGCCAAAGATTTAAACAATAACATAAAAAAAGATTAGTCTAGTTCATTGCTGGGCTGTTTTCAAAATAGCCCAACAAAAAGCTCTCTCCGACAATGGTTGAAGCCCTCACGTCTTGCTGTTGAGGATGTTTAATCATCTCATCAGGCTGCTGCATGAAGTAGTAAATAGTGTTTCTGATTGGCTGAGTCTGCCTCAAGTGACTGAGACAGCTTGAGATAAGAAATTAAATAGGTCAAGTTGTAGGGAGGAGGAATTGGTGCGGGAACAAGTATTTTTTTTTTTTTTTTTTTTTTTTACAGGCAATATGTTTACTACTGCCAGCACATAGGGAGGTTAAGTATCTGAAGTAATTTTGTGTATGTGTTTTATGTATATATATATATATATATATATATATATATATATATATATATATATATATATATATATATATATAGGGTCTATATTAGATCAGTGAAACACTTAAAAAAGCGAACGCTGGTTGATCGAACTTATGTGAGTGAAAGATTAAAATATAGAAGCAACAGAAACCTGAATTTTTTTCTAGGGAAAGAATTTGGTTGTCCGTTTCTGTTGCTTCTGTATTTTCAGTGCTGTGGTGGAAAGTTACGGGTTGGGTTCGGGTAAGTGTACGATTGTGTGGATGTGAGTGTTAGGGTGGGTTAGGTGAGTTAGGGTTAGGGCACGGGTGAGGTGAGTGTGCGATAGTGACGGACCTTAGGGTTAGGGTTTGGGTTAAGGTAAGTGGATAGTTAGTGGTGTGTGTATAGTTTAGTGTAGAGTTAGGTGTCAGATTTTAGGTGTATGTGTGTGGATTGCTGTTTGTTTAGTGTGTTTGTGTTGTGTGTATGTGTTTTGGATCAGTGATTTTTTTTCCCTAGGAAAAAAAAAAATCACTGTTCTGACAGTTCAAGATTGTAAGCTTTCGCATACATAAGTTCTGTCAATCAGCGTTCGCTTTTTTAAGCATTCGCTGATCTAATATAGACCCTATATATATACACACACACACACACACACACACACACACACACACACACACACACACACACACACGTGTGTGTGTGTGTGGGAGATATAAAACTCTTTTGGTCTGTTTTTCTTTTTTTCTTTTTTTTTTATGTGTTTTGCCCTGACAAGTCAGTGAAGATTACAGTTGCTGAATAATGACAGAAATTTAAGTTTCAGACTTAACAGCTTCTGGCAAATGCATGCTAATGCATAACCTGCTAATCTAGCAATGTTCATAAGAATATAAAGGCAATATATTTCTGTAAATTTAGTCCTGTGTCCCCTATTACTTTTTTAGCTTTCTCCTTGGATGGGATAAGGTATAGTGGGTTTTGCACATTACAGTATGATGGCAGTGAGCTGAGAACATAATGTGTAACAGTTATTTGTGTATTTAGTCTTTGATTTGATGCAAACACCTAAGGTATAGGGAGGGTGGCCTAATGGTTAAGGTGTTTGCCTTACAAACACAAGGTACAGGGTTTGAATCTCACAGGGGATAATTGGCTAGGCTTAAAATGGCTCACAAGGGCAGTTAGTCTAGTACAAACCTATGAACCTATGTATACAATCACATTATTCAAGGGGATCTAATTGATGGCCACGTGTGTATGTAGATTCTCTGAACACTCCCTGATTTTGAAGAATGTCCCTGTTTTGTGTCATGCTTTAGTCTGTTCCAAGTAAAGTGTGTGATTTATCAGGCAAATCAGCGAGGATTGCCGCTAGTAAATAATGATGACAGACACTTGAATTTCATACTTACTAGCCTTCAAAGTAAATATGCATGCTAATGCAAAACCTATTGTTCTGGCAAGTTTGCCAGCACATTATTGTCAATAGTTGTCCATGATATTGGTCCTTTTCCACCATTACTTTTGGCTTTTTTCCTTGATTTTTGAGACAAAGAGTTGAAGATATTTATGGAGTTTTGGATTGTACACTGTATTCTAACAGCAGTGAGCTGAGAAGATTAATTCCTGCAAATCTAAGAGTACCAAGTTGGCCGTAATTTTTTTTCCCTTTCCATTACAGTCATACATCACCATTGTCCTCAGTACGTGGCTTTCTGTAGCAGTCTAGGCATGATGTGCATGGACACAGCTGATCTTTGCTAGTAACACATTGAGTAGCATTGCCATCTAACAGTGCATGGCTCTCTGGTCGACTTTGTCATTATGATTACTGTTGTGTAGAGTCTACATGCATGCCTTCTCTCATCAGTTTTATCCACATACTTTGGTTTCCTGTCCCTGGCCTTCAGCTGTGTAATATATGCTTCAGACCATTTGTACTTGTACTTTTACTCTATTCTAACACCAGAGGGGTACATCGAAAGTAAATATCTTTTTTGAGGGGCAGGAAGACAGGCACTATTCCCAGATAGGATTGCATATCCTTGCACTTGTCTCTTCAGTTTTTTGGGGGGAAACTATTATTTTGCTAGCTTTGAATATTAAGCTGCAGACACAACTTATTGTTTCTTGGAAAAAAAGTAAGAATTTCTTTATTCATCATTTTTTGTTCAGGCCATTATTGAATGAAAAAGTTGTAAAAAAACTGCAAGATGCATATCAGAGCATTTAGAACCCTATTACTTCCTGTCTTAATACATTTGCATCATCAGACTTATTACAATAGAATCTTAGTGAGTTGAGGTGTGTTAAAAGTAATTGGGGAAGGTAAAAACTAAAACAAAGTTTGAAAAAGCAAGAAAGATGTAATCTGTATGGATGCTACAGGGTCAGGATGAGGGGGAAACAGGGTAAAGGCAATGGGGAAGTACAGAAGGGGATTAGTGTGTACATGAGGGCCCTCAGAGTCCTTTGCCTAAGACTCCATTTCATCTAAGGTTGGTCTTGTTGATTGTAGTCAGATATGGGAAGTGTATGTAGTCATTCAAGTGACTATAATGAGTGGGTGCATACTGAGGCAGTCTATGGATGAAAATGAAAGAGTATCTGTTGTTTGATAAAGGTCATTGACCTGCTGTAATAGAGTCAGACCCATTTCAGTTAGCCCCATTCATTCAGTTGCTTCATGCCGCCCCCTTACTTTGACGTCACTAGCTGCCACTGACCTTAATATCTAGTATAACTTCCCAGATCTATACAATCCAGCATATACAAATGGCAACACTGCAACTTTGCACTTTTTGATCAAAAGGTAGGTAGCAAATTAGGTCAGAGTGTATGAATGTCTATGAATTGCCTAATTTTGCTGTCATACATCTGTGATTTAAGGCACAGCTTGCTGCCTAAACTTACTCCTGACAGCTCAAGGCCACAGACTTGTGCTAGAGATCTGCATGAGTATGTGCATTGCTCTTTTACAGCTACATGTTGCACTGGCAGAGGTTCAGACATCACATTGTTAGCATGATTTGCAGGGTAACATTTTCATCCTCATAAAAATGACATTGTCAGAGAAAATTCTGGAGAATGGCAGCTTCTGCTGGACAGTTCCCACGTGCTGCATGAAGAAGCATAAGATTATGTTCTGTCTTTTTTAGAGTCATTTCAAGAAGTCCTTATATACTAGGCCCATATAATGGTCTGGTACATAACCAAGGAATACATTGTGCTTAGGTAAGCATCCTTTTCCTAAACATTAATTTTTATTCTGAATTTTATGTTGCTGCTTCTATTAGGTCAGCTGTTAGCAACAATAGTTAAAGTAGCCACGGTTTAGATTGTAGCTGCTTAATTTATTTTCTTGAAGTGTATATGTATTAGGAACTGCAGCCATGAGCTATATCTTTCCTACTTCATTAATAAGGTGTTTTAAAAGGTGTTTCAAGCAGTACAAAGAGTTCTAGGAAGGTAAGTTTTCCTCCTCAACTCTTTTTTCTTTTAATTTTAATTTTTATTTATTTATTTTGCTCCTAAAGCTAAGTTAAGTAGGTCAGCAGTTAGGGTGTTCCTTACAGTGCCATCTGACTTAGATATGGCTCCTTTGGACTGTTCACAAGTTTTTGAAGGTGAATGACATTGAAGTGCAGGACCTTGTATTGCATCCTGCAGTGTACCACTTCTCAAAATAGTCTGACATTTGGGAGCTCTGCACTCACATTTTTCTGACAGTAAACCAGGCTACCACCAACTGATGTGTATTGAAGACTGGCATTATAACCCATCTTGCTGTATAAATATATGCATGATAAAGAATGTTATAAACATCATTTGCTTTTCAAGAAACCAAACTGAAAAAATGTTAGCAGTGTGTACTATCAACACGCAATGTTAATATGCATCTTTCAAAGCTTGTGCCCAAGATAGCTGTTAAGCTAATATAGCTGTAATTCTTCTACTCTTTTGAAGAAGAATTATGTGAGTTTCACACCAACACTGGGTATAATATTGTACTTTATAGATAATACTAAAGAAAATAAAGTATGGTTTTATCAAATATGGGTGATAACTTTCAATAAAAGACCTGGTATGCAGTTCAGACCCAGATAGCATGCTGATTTCTCTTTGCCCATTACTAGCTATGAGTATGGTTACTGTACCGGCACAGAAGAAACACATGACACTAAGAAATACTTTATTAAACTCATTTGGCATTGCTTCTAGTAATATCTTGCTATTTCTTTTAATTTTACCAGCTGAATTGGAGAAAATTAATGATGCCTTTGTGCTAACTGCCTAAATTGCTTTCTTTGGTCATTTATTGATATAGTTTATTTGTGCAGACTACACACATCACTGGCTTACTGTGCTTAGCTAACTTTTTTTTTTTCAAAGAATGTTGACTGATGTTATCATGCATGCAGCAACAACAGTCTGTGGCCTTTATCTCTTTCCACTGTGCCTCTTCTGTCATAAAAAATATTCATGTTAAGTGCAGTATGTTTCTGTTTCATGCTGCCACTGCCATACATTGCCTTACATTGGATAGTTAATTATTTGAGAAGCCTTAAAAAGACATCACTGCTAGAGAAGACCCAGATGGATTAATCTGACTTCAGTCTACCACTAAATGAGCACCTGTGCGTCCTGTAGGCTTGAATTAACAGACTTCTAACCTGATTTTTTTCCCTTTATTCCTTTTTTTAACTACATGACCAACCCAAGGGCTCCTCTATTCTCACCTGTCTCACCATTTCATTTATACTAAGGGACTGGGCCTATGGAGTGAGTTCACAAATCCAGTTTCTATTCTGAGTTACTCAAACCGGAATCCAGCAGAGCAAGAGTACTAAGATGTATTCATCCTGTTCCCTATGCTCAACAGGTTCCCTGTCCAGGGTGAATATTGGCTCCATGCCCACCATGGGGTGAGAGCCCCATGGCCCATTCATTCCCTGAGAACTCACCAGCTTTGACCTTCCTGAGTACGAACTAATACATGTAGTCTACTGTGCATGTTGTCAATAACTATGCTAAAGTGAGTATTGCAAAACTCACTGTTGCCAGTGTTAAATTAAGATTTTCAGTAGAGGTTGCTTATATAGTTGTCTGGTGTCACCTCCCTATTTGTAGAGTACATGAACTGGCAGCAACTACTCAGACCCATCCTTCCCTACTAGGTCGCTACAGATTACATAATGCAGTCACATGTACTGTAAGTAGGAGTAACTGAATTAGAATAATAAATCAAGTCATATAGGCTGCTCTTTGTTTTTATTTTATGTATATATTTTAATCTAAACTTATTCACATACAACCTCTGGAAAACCTCAAAGGAAAAAGGATGATGTCTACAAGCCATATGTTTTTATCTATGTTGTATGTGCCTCTGTTACTGAATTCCATACATTATGATTATTATTATTATTATTGTTATTTTCACAAAAGGAAATATTGCCAGCCCAGCTATCTGAAATTTTGTAAATAGTTATACGTCATTTGTGAATATCAGCAGAATGCAATTGCTTGTGTTACCACTATATTAGAAATGTATGTTGGCTGTATATCAAGCTGCTGGTACAGAAGTATGTGTGTAAAGTACTGAGCTTAAGGATGTGTCCACAGTGTACCCTACTGGGAAAGAACAGAAATGTATATAAACTATTGTACCTGTGAAAATGTATATGTTTTAACAGTGGGAACTAGATCATAGAGGGTTAACTTGCAAAACTTCAAGAAAATAGTTGAAATTAAATTGTTTTATAATTGTGCTATAAAAGTTAGCTTCAATGCAGCAAGGAGACAGGATGTCTAGAACTAGGAAGCCTTCTGCATTGTATTGTAAGTGTTTTATTGTTTTATGTCTTCTAGCAGCTGCAAACATCTGAAGGCTATGTATTTTCACAGGGAGATGCTAGATGATGCATCAGTGGAGGTTATTTGTGAGCCTGGGAACTGAAGTCAGTTGACAAAAAGTGATGTCATTGCTGCATATATCCCAGAAGCAACATTTGAGATATTAACTTAAGAACTATATGAGAGAGAGAGAGAGACAAAGAGAGAGAGAGGTATGGGCATTTTGTATTTGCCTTTGACCTGATGACATCCACTCACTATCTCTGCACTTGCCTTGCTGTAAGTAAGTTAACTAGGGTACAGTAATTTCTCTTAGATTCAGTTAGGCACATAGTAAATATTAGTGTAGATGTTTTCTGTATTTATTTCTGACTGTCCTGCAATGTTGTTTTAAATATTTCCTGTGATTTTGAACTCTGATGTCACTGTGAATATGTATTTAGTGTTTTCTTGTTCTTTTATTATTTATTATTAAATATATTTAAACCTTTCAATTGTGGCTGTTATGTTTAGAGATATTTAAGCTCTTACAGTACTTGCATATCTATTTGGTGATACTGTACAGGCCACTCCTAATAGCCTAGCTCTAGGTCAAACTACCATTTGGATTAATAGTAACATCACACAGTAAGATTGGGCACCCTTTAATAAGGGCCTTAAAGTAGCTGATAAGTAGTGGCTGGTGACAGTGGAAACTACCTTATAGTCTGGTCAGAAGGGGGCAATAGCTAGTAAACCTATGCCAACCTTTCCCAGGTATGTTTGTGTGTAAAAATCAAACCTCAAAGTGTCTGTGTGTGTCAGCTACTTGGGCAGGGACACAAAGCACTGGTTGGATAGAGAGGGTGCTGGAGATCGGTTTGGTCCCTCAACTGAGATCTCAACCCTATAGCTATGCCAGTGGGGAGTCTTATTGGAAATCTGGAGAAAGAGGGAGAAACCAGCCCTAGACTGACTGTGGTCTCTGTGTGCTCTTAAGGGAAAATCCACTTTACTGTGTGTGTGTACTTGTCATCCTCCCAGTGTGTACGCCCCCCCCCCCCACTGTTGCCAGTGGTAAGGATTGAGGTTCCTTGATTACTGGGCCAATGTAAGGGCATCACAATTATTATTAGTATTCATCCTTCAGGTGAGATGTTAAACCAAGACCCCATCTGCATGAGTTGGTGGTAGCTCAGGTTGATATAAAAGATCCCACGGCACGTATCAAAAATAGAAGAAGTTTCCCAATGTCCTGATCAAATTTCCTGTAATAGTTTAAATATTACCACAGGTCTCCCTGAAAAAAGGCTGCCAACAAAGAGAGAAACTAACCTAGTCAACAAAGGATAGCTACATAAATAAAAGAAATACATTAATATTATTATTTCTTCTTTCACTCTTTGATACAACTGTTGACATATCTATACTATATTGCTGGCTGTTGATGCTGCTATAGATGGTGGTTGGTGAAAAATACGATAGGTGACATTAGGGAGAAGGAAATAAAATATTAGCATTTGTGTATGACAACATTATGAAAATGTGCTTATTTGCATAATGATTCTACTAATCATCCCTTGTAGAAGGTCCTTTCTCAATTATAAAAGACGAGGTCATCAAGTGCCTTTTCATTTACCACTTTCATTGAATCCATATTCTTGTTTAGTTCTGTCTTTTACAGTCAGTTTGCATTGCAATGCAAGAGAGATGCTAAGTCTACTCTAGTGATGTGTATATAGGTATGAGATTGTTGTATATTTTGTGGAGTGTGCATAGGTAAGTATGACAGTATTGTGCAAGTAAGGTTTGGAATGAGTTGTCAAAAGTGTGTTTTGAATGGGGGCCTGTTAGTTTGTGTATGTGACTGAAAGTTTGTGTACTTCACTGCTACATTTTTTGTAAGTGGTTGAAAGTGTGGTGTGATGTAAGTAATTGGAATTTCAGTATATTTTTGTAGGTAGAGGTTGAAGTCTGTGCATTCAGAATCACATGGATAGATCAAAACCCTTTTCCCTGATAGCAAAAGCTCCAAAATTGTGTCACCAAATGCACTTTCACTGAAACTTGGAATAATCTGTACACCTGCTCTGTCACACAACAGTGGAGAAAGCAGAAATTCTCCAATGTCATCAAAAGTGCTTTTGGTGAAACATTTTTGCTGAAATGGCAATTTGTCCGGTGTATAATACTATTGACTGTGTAGGCATGACAGAACAGTTATCTGTGTGTGTGTGTGTGTGTGTGTGTGTGTGTGTGTGTGTGTGTGTGTGTGTGTGTGTGTGTGTGTGTGTGTGTGCTTTCCTGACAGGGTTAATCTCTCTAGGTTAGTAGCCTCTTTTCAGAAGAGACCCATGTGGTACATCTTAGGGTGCATGTGTTCTATGGGGGATAGCTGAAGAGTGCATTTGCTGTTAGGAGATGAGCTGCAGCATGTGCTTGAATGTGCTTGTTAGAGTGCATGTTAGGTGTGTTTGATAGGAACTGACTGACAGGTGCAAGAGCTTAGTTCTGTGGAAGAATGGTGTATCCGAAAAAGAGCACTTGGTAGCTAGAGTGCATGTTAGGTATGTTTAGTGGTAGCTGGGTGAGAGGTGCAGGAGATTGATTCTCTGCAAGAATTGTGTGTCCCAAGTGCACCTAGCTTACCCCAAAGTAAAGTAAATGCAATCACTTAGTTAGTTCTAAATGTTTTTGGTGATATAAGGGATTTACCGCCCCTTATACGGGGTATGGGGATTTTCATCCTGTAAGACGTCAGCTTTGTGTATGTCTCTTTATGGTTCAGTTCCTAAATAATATCTGGTGAGTTTAGTGTGCATTTGCAAGTGTGTGTGTACGTGTGTGTCTGTGTGTGTGTGTGTGTGTGTGTGTGTGTGTGTGTGTGTGTGTGTGTGTGCGTGCGCGTGTGTGTATGTACATGTGTGTGTGCATGTGTTCTTGTGAAGGCACTGTATTAGTATATCTATATTTAGGCTAGTTGAGGACTTTTCTATAACCATGTATTTTTGACTGTGGTCCTGTGCTAATACAACACCAAGACTAAGCACCATACTTGTTTTGACGTTTTTTTTTTTTTTAAAGTACATTGTATACAATAATAGTAATCCTAATTATTCCTAATCCTAATGCAGCCTAGCTATGTGACAACAGCACCCATATTGGGCATGTGTGTCTGTTTGCATTTTGATGGGCAAGCCTGTGACAAAACTAAATTAGCCCTGTCAATGAGTGTGCACACAACATAATATGTTACACAAGTTATTCAGTTGTTGATATATGCATGGTGAAATCCTGCAGAAACAGGGGGCTGTAGTGAATGTGGGTGTTGCTGCTGTACATACAAACATATGGCTTGACAATATATGTACATATTCATATACGATGCCATACATTTTCAAAGTTTCCATATGCTGTCATAGGGAGACATGGTATGAATCACTAATATACCTCTCAACCTCTTTGAGCAAGAAATCTAGACAAAGTCACAAATAATGGGGAGACAAAGGCCCAAAAATAGGTACACTTTTAAATATTACTCTTACAAACTTAAAAAGTTGATAGAATAACAGCTTTTGCATTAACATGACTTTCCTGAAGGATATGAAGTCTGAAAATCAAATGTCTGGCATTATTTTCTGAATTCAATCATCACTGATTTGCCAATGTTTTGCCATTAAACCACAATTTTATGAAAAACAGACCAAAAATATGAGGCAAAAATCTGGACAGTTGAGAGGTATGCTCACCACTGTCCAGATGTTTGCAGCAAGTACAAAGGTTTGACTAATACCTATAGTGTGTTTAACACAAAATTGTGGTTTGCTGTCATACATTGTATCATTTACACATGACATGAGAGCAGACTGCCAAAACTCTGAACTTCAGGTATCCCAATAGTCCTCCAATTGCAACACATGTTATTCTACGCACTTTCCTCTTCTTCTAGCTTTTTCCCGGTTAGGGGTCGCCACAGCAGATCACCTGTCCACTCATGATTGGCAGTGGAGTTTTATGGTGTTGAGTTGCCAGCCCAGTGCCCAACCTTCCACAGAAGGCACACACATGCACACACTCACACCTAGGGCTAATTTAGAGTGTCCAATCCACCTACTGCATGTCTTTGGGATGTGGGAGGAAACCGGAGCACCTGGAGGAAACCCATGTGACCACAGGGAGGACATGCAGACTCCGCACAGAAGGCACCCCAGCTGAGAATCGAACTGGAGAACCTCTTGCTGTGAGGTGGCAACGCTAACCGCTGCACCACCGTGGCCGCCCTCGAACTAAAAACATTGTGTACCTGAAGACAAAAATAAACTTATACCAAATAACAAGCCAATGAGGTGTATAATTCCCAATAAGGTCCAGACAAAATATTGTAGTATAAATAACACTTTAATTCAAAAACAAAAAATGGTCAAGCGCTTTCGTTCCCCAAAGGAACTTTTTCAGAACCATTTTACTAAAGAAAACCATCATTTAAATAGCATTTAAAATCATGTGACTTACTCACTTAATGTTCCTTTAAAAAAAACAGTAACATTTCACTGAATAGATCATAAAATCATTGATTTTTTCTTTAAAACAGGCAAGATAGATATATTTTCATTAATACCAGGCAAAGTTGTTGCTTTCAGCCTTAGTTGCCATTTAAGTTCACATTCCTCTACCCTATTCTCCCAAAAGCCTCCCTTGCCATCCCTTTTAACTTTTTCCAGAATGCCAAATAAGAATTTTGAGTCATAGCCACAATATTTTGTATGCTTATATAAAACATTGTTCTCATCTTTGTTTTTAATGGCATATAAGTGCTCATATATATGTATACGTTAACTCCTAACAGTTTTGCCAACATAGAAATCATTACATTTGGAGAAAGTTGCAATGTATACAAGACCAGAACTAACACAACTTCCTGTGTCCAACCTAATACGCTGTTCCAAATTACATACAGACACTGTTTTGTTTTGTAAGATGTAACTATTTATTGTTATCTTTGGATTCAATCTGTTTATGTTTTCATTCCTATTACTGTTCAACCTTTTATTAGGCAACTATACAAATGCACACATACATACAGTGTTTTTTTTTGTAAACAAACAGGTGGTGACACGCATATGTTGCATTTGGGTCAACCCCCACAGCCCCCCCCCCCAAGCAGTCATTCCAATGTCCCATTATTTGGCTATTTCTCGCCAGTTCCCATAAACACTGTTCAAAACTCTCAGTGTGCATACTGTTTTCTGCTTTACTTCTACAATTATTACAGATATTTGGATTTAATTTAAAACTTTTATTTAAAATTTTCCAGCACAAACACTGATAGACATTTGCTAAACAAAGCAGTACAGGCTCACAATGAAAACAGATTTAGCATTAAAACTTCTGTGACGTTGATACTCACATTCATTGAAACAACATTGAAAAACACATTCAAAGAAAATGCATCTGGCCAGTGGCAGATTAAGTTTACCTTTAGGCTGTTTTCAAATCATAGACCCCTTGCACACATTTGTAGGACCATGCAAAATTTCTTTGATTCACCTTCCTGATTGTATTAAACTATAATATATAATAATAATTAAATATATAATATTATACCTTGTATAATACAATACCAATGGTTAGACTGTGTTTTATATTTATAGCCAGTAAGCATAGAAACAAAACATATGAACCAAAAATGCCCAATTCAGAACATTTCAATTATAAAAGGCCACTCAAACTTCTGTCATTACAACCCACCAATATCAGTCAATATGCACAGTCTCTGCAGAAGTAAAAGTCATCTGAATAATTTCACATTAAAGAGATCTGACTGTAACTAATGAAAAGGTTGCTACTAGCAAAATACTTTAAGTATTTCATCTACAAATTCACTGCCTGCTGCCCTTGAAGAATAAATTGCCTATGTTACATTAAAAATGATAAGCTAGTAATATTGCAATAAGGAATGGATGGCAAACTAAAACAAGTTCATGGTTACTAGGTATCTTATCCAAAGAAGCGCATACTCAGAACTGCAGCACCCTACCCTCTTAAAATCCATCACAGAACAATCCATCTACATGCTGTGGGAATAGAACCCACAGGCTTCTGCATCAAAACAAAAGTATGCTACCTGCTGTGCTACCAACACTGCTTTAAAATTGTAAACACACACAACAGTGATACCCTTTGCTAAGCAAAACAGTTCCATATTTTGGGTAGAGGATTAAGGCTCTTGTTTCCTGTAGCTAAGGTACCGGGCTTGAGCCTAAGCAAATTATTAACCACCTGCTAACCCTAAGTAGGGCATTTCACTGTCTCACACACATACCTCAACCTTTTAATGCAAGAAATCTGGACAAAGTCTAAAATAAATAGGAACAGATTATAAATATTTCTCTCATGGACTAAGAAAATTGCTAGAACAACAGTATTTGTGTTAGTTTGCATTTTTCTAAAGGATATGAAGTCTAAACCTCAAATATCTGTTATTATTTAGCAACTTTAATCTTTTTTTGAGGAAAAAACAAAAATATGGGGGCAAAATCTGGACATTCTGCAAACACCTGGGCAGTTGAGGGGTATGCTACCTACATACACACACACACACACACACACACACACACACACACACACACGCACACACGCACACACGCACACACGCACACACACACACACACACACATATGGGGGGACAAAGGCCCAAAACGGGACTCATTTTAAATATTGTTCTTATAAATTCAGAAAGTTGCTAGAATAACAGGATTTGTGTTAGAATGCATTTTCTAAAAGATATGAAGTCTGAAACTAAACCCAAATGCATGCCATTAGTTAGTAACTTTAATCCTTAGATCATGCCAGTGATTTCTCAAAATAAAAAACAATTTTTATGAGGAATAAACCAAAAATATAAGGCAAATATCTGGACATTCTGTGAAAATCTGTACAGTTGAGAGGTATTACACACACATACACCCCTACCCCCCTCTTAGACCCTCCCCCATACCTCTCAACCTTTTAGAGCAAGAACTCTGGACAAAGACACACATAATGGGGGAGGGGGCAAATGTCCAAAAATAGGGACACCTTTTAAATACTGCTCTTACAAACTTAGAAAGTTGATAGAACAACAAGTTTTGCATTAAAACAATGTGCTATAAGAATTAAGCAAACTGAGTTATACAATGTAAAGCCTTTAATTAAAATTCTCTTTTACACTGTCCTATGAAAATGCACTATCTCCTCTGACTTCATTTTATCCTGCTTTGTACATACTCCAAATAAATAGTTTCAGTAATGTATTTCCAGGTGCTTTGTTGGCAAATCAAGTCTTTTCACCATCTTAAAAAGCACTGCATGCTTGCAATGAGAATTGCTAGTTAGTAATTAGAGTAGAATCTGTACTACATTTATGCTGCTTTCTCCAGATGCCTTAATTGTTAGGTTTACAGTAATGTAGTTTGTTTATTTGCAGAAACACAGCAGCAAAGCGTACACTTATATCCTGGGAATTATCCATACAGCAGAATAAACAGACTGAGGAAAACCTGGAAACCACTCACGTAAGTCATTTACTGCATAACTGTTACCATATGGAATGTTTAGAATGTAATACCAGTATTCCAAATACTATCTGTAGACTCATTTAACTATTTGCAAAAAAAGATTTCTGTAGTGACTACTGCTGGTAATGTAAAGTTAAATATATAATATTGACACTTTAGTTTATTTACCACAACAATGACAATAGGGCAACTTTTTGAGAGAGAGGCTGCCTCACTTCCAGAGCACACACACATACTTCTGTGCATAATTTTCCACCTACCAGAACCACTACATCTAAGATGTACTCCAGCTCTTATATGTCCCAGTAATGTTCTCTAATCTTGCTTGCATTTAACTCTGTTACTTTGTTTACAGGATTTGCTTCACATATTTTGAAACCTAAGACAAGTGGAACAACTTAGCTGCATCTGCCTTAATGAATGTGGGTAGAGTTAGCCTAGGCTGCATTAACAAATGAATATAATCAAAGGTTTAAAATGGACCTGGCAGCATCTTCATGAAATATGTTTTAAAATTTCTTTGTAAACCTGACTACTTTTCACTGAATTCCTGAATTAAATATCTACATAGTATGAAAAACTCAACAATAACATGTTAATATGCAAGTATTAATTGACAATATATTGCCATGACAAGATAAAGCAAAAAAAAAAGCAAAATTACATGAAACATCCTTATTACTCAGCCTGAAGTATCATATTTCATTTTTAAAGTGGCTATGAGTATGTAAGACATTCTATCAGTTCTAAGGGTCCTTTATACAATACATGCACTATACATACAAATGATTTTCTTTAAGTACTAAATACGAAATAGAAAACTTATATGAAAAAAACAGCAACGTCGCTCAGTGTGCTTAACTTTTTGATGACTCTTTTACATAATATTTTAAATTAATTTTGTTTATTTGTTAACTCA